>NC_083438.1:26224945-26357445 GCF_020745735.1 Hemiscyllium ocellatum
TCGGTCTACCATTCCAGGGATCATCCGTGTGAATCCCCACTGGACACGTTCCAGTGCCAGTGTGTCCTTCCTGAGGGCTGGGGCCCAAAATTGGACACAGTATTCTACATGGGGCCTAACTAGAGCTTTATGAAGTCTCAGAAGCTGCTTTTACATTCCAACCCTCCTGAGATAAATGAAAACATTACATTCACTTCCTTAATCACGGACTCCACCTTCCAGTTGACCGTTAGAGAATCCTGGGCGAGCACTCCCAGATCCCTTTGTACTTCAGCTTCATTGCTGGGCTTTGTCTCTGAAGTTGAAAAACCCCGTACCTCCTCCTCACAATTTACTTTCCAATCAATCTGTGTCAAATCTGTTTCACAATCTAAGCCGGTCCTGATCTGGTGCCATTTGGAAATCCAAATACCCTTCAGTCCCTTCCTGACTGTCGGTCACTGTGAGAGCGTTTGTATGATTCTCTCCCATCTTTTAGATCACATGGGAACCTTGAGTTGGTCCGTGCTGGGTACTTTCTCCCCCCAGTCCCACTGTTTCCAAGTCTGGAAGGCTAGAGTTGTAAGGAGAGCCTGGGACTTTTTTCCCTGGAGCACAGGAGGCTGAGGGGTGACCTTACAGAGGGATATATAATAATGAAGGGCAAATGCTTCAGGGGACGGGGAATGATTTAAAAAGGACCTGAGGGGCAACTTTTGAACACAGAGTGTGCTGCATGTATGGAAGAAGCTGCCAGAGGAAGTGATAGAGGCGAATACAATTACAACATTTAAAAGACATTAGGATCGTTGTGAGGATAGGAAAAGTGCAAATGGGACTGGCTCGGTTTAGGAAAACTGGTTCACTCACTTTTTAGATTAGAATTAGTCTAAACATTGTGGCACAGACAGGCAACACAGAGGGCGAACACCTTCAACATCTTAACATCTTATCTGGGCTGATAGCAATTGTTCCAGTTAACCTGAGAATGTAACTTTTAAAACAATTTTGTGATTTACATGTGAAACAAGTGAAACGATCACGGTCATTCTCACAGATGGGAGACTTAAACAATCGAGGTATTTTTCAATGAGTAATATCAGTCACATCACACTGTAAACTTTTGCTATAAATTCTGTGTTTTACAATTGTGTACTCCACAACCACCTGATGAAGGAGCAGCGCTCCGAAAGCTAGTGCTTCCAATTAAACCTGTTGGACTATAACCTGGTGTTGTGTGATTTTTAACCTTGTACGCCCCAGTCCAACACCGGCATCTCCAAATCAGGGTAAAGTGGGAGACTGGGGAAGGCAGAGAGCAGTGGGATCTTGCTGTGCTTTTGGTGTCACTGATCTATTTTATTTCAAATCGATTTTTAGTTCCTTTCTCAGTCTGTCCCCTTCCGCTCTGAGGAGGGGTTTGGATCCAGGAGCTGAAACTCGGGACGGTGCAGAGACAGAGGGAATCAATTCATTTCTGCCCCGAGGAATCATCAGACCAGAGCCAGAACCAGAGAGAGAGAGAGAGAGAGAGAGAGAATAATCAGAAACTGTCCCGTCTTCTTGTCGTTCATTTACACACACACACACACACGCAGACACTCACAGACTCACAGACACACACACACAGACACTCACAGACACACACACACACAGTCACTCACACACACACAGACACTCACACGCACACCCATAGATACATACACAGACACTCACACGCACACACACAGACACACACACACAGACACACACACACACGCGGAGTTCAGGCCGTCTCTGGGCCGAGTTCTGGGCTGGGCAAAGGGGCAAAAAGATGGAGAGGGAGCTGCTGCACAGTCTGATCCCACAGATGTCACTGCCTCCCTCTCTCACTCCAGCTCCCATCTCTACCTCTGTGTTCCCTTTCTCTCTCTGTCTATCCCACAACATTCCTTTAATCCCCATCCTTCCCAACTCCACCCTGTTCACATTCCCCTGTACATTCCCCTCCTACAGATCTCTGGGCCCTCCCTTGTTCCCAGGAAATGTTGAAATGTTCAATCTGCACCTTTCCCTCCCCACCCCCACCTCTCCCTGTCAGCCCTGTGGGATCTTGCTGTTCCTGCCTGAGGATCATTCTATCTGTTTAATACCATCACCCCCTCCCCGTCTCTCATTAGCTGTCTGTTGTATCTCTCTCTCTCTCTCTCTCTCTGTGGCTGTGCTTTCCTCATTCTCTCCCTCGATTTCTCTCTCTCCCTGGATTTTTCTCTCTCTGTCTCTCTCTCTCTGGCTGTCTGTCTCTCCTTGGGATTTCTCTCCCTCTTTCTCTTCCTGACTTTTACTTTCTCTCCCTCCCTCCCTGTGTCTGCCCTTTTCTCTCTCTCACCCTCTGTCCTTATGTCTTTCCCCTGGGTGTTTTGTTCTCTCTCTCTGTCCTGTTCTCTCCCTGGGTTTTACACTCTCTCTGGTCTGCCCTCTGTTTCTCTCCCGGGGGGTTCATTCCGTGGGATCTTTCTCTGTCCTTTGCTGGCTCTGCCTCGGTGTTCCTCTCTCTCTCTCGTTCCCTGGTTTCACACTGTGTCTCTCCCTCTCCGTCTCTCTCTCTCTCCGTCTCTCTCTCTCTCTCTCTCCCAGCAGCTCTGTCCTCTGTCTGTCTGTCTGTCTGTCTCTCTCCCCGGGATCTTTCTCTGTCCTTGGCTCGCTCTCTCTGTCTGTGTCCCTCCCTCTGTCTCTGTCCCTCACCTTGCTTGCTTTCTCTCCCTCCACCTCCCTATCTGTCCGTCCCTCCGTCCCTCCCCCTGTCTCACTGTTCCTGCCCCTTGGGTTAGATTTGGCCTCAGTACCACTTGGTGCGGTACATGCTGTTAACACCGTGGGATCTTGCTGTTCTCTGTGTCTCCCATTGTTGTCCAAACGGTGGGTGGGGGTGGGAGAGATAAAGCCCCTTTCTCACTGAGCAGGGTGGCTGGGGGAAGCCTGGGATCTTGCTGTGCATGAAGAGACACACAGTCAAAAGGCCAGTCAGTCAGTGCACATCCTCCCTCTGACCCCACCCTCTTCAGCCCAGGGGCTAGGGCTCGGTGAGGGGGGGGGAGAGGGGGAGGGGGAATTGTAGATGATGAAGACCCAGAGGGGGCTTTTATAGACAGTAGAGGTGGAAGGGGAGTGTTGTTACGGGGGCAGTTTGAGGGAGGGGCAATTAGACCGGGACAAGGGTTTGAGGGGGGTGCAAAATGTTTGGGGGAAAGTGCAAGAGTTGGGTTTGGGGAGGGGCAAAAAGTCTAGGGACAGGCAGAAATGCAGGGGCAGGAAAATGGGATGGGGTCCAGGTGGGGGTATGGAAGTTGCTGAGTTGGGGCAGTTTCCAAAATTTGAGGGGGTTAGAAATAAAACAGAGGAGGGGGAGAAATCAATGAAATGATATCCCGCTCCCCCACCCCTCGACATTTTTGACTCTACCCTCAGTTGTGGGCATAATTGGCAGGGGGCAACATTGTTAGGGGGCAAAATTGAGTGACATAAAATAGTGGGCACAGGAGTGGCATAAAATATGAGGGATGGAGGGAGGGGGCATCTATGGGGGAGTTAGTTGGTGGGAAGGAAATAAAGCTACATCGGGTGGGGGGGCATTTAGACAGGGGGTTGGGGGGATTTAGTGGGAGGGGGGAACAGACTGGGTTCAGACACAACATCCCATGGGAACCGTAATTGGGGAATATTTGGGGAAGGGTCAGGCTGTGCGGGGGAATCAGATAAAGCCCCTTTCTCAGAGAGTGGAGAGGTGATGGGAGACTGGGATCTTGCTGTGCCCCCCCACGGGCAGCCTCCTCACATGCTCTCTGTGTGGGTTGGTCAGGATGGGGGGTAACAGGGAGAAGAGGTGCCCATAAGAAGTGGGGATTTGATGGGGGGCTATTTGGGGGCAAGTCCAAGGAGCCCGGGACAGGACCCCTATCATTTCAGGAGGGGAAGTAGGTGCTAGGCACGCTGGGCCGAACGTCCTCTTCCTGGGGTGTGAAGGAGTCTGGAACTGGGATCTTGCTGTGCATCGATGATGTTGGGGGGGTGGGGGTGGACTCACAGGCTGCTCCGCCCACACAGACTCATTTACCAAAGCCCAGGGGGTGGGGCTCAGTGGGGGGAGGGGGAGGGGTATAGAGGAGACAGAGGGAGGGGAAGAGGCAAAAATACAGGGGGTGACAAATGGGGAGGGGGGGTTTCTATAATTGGTGCAGGGTCACAGGGGGCACATCTTGGGGAAGGGGGCAGAAAATCAGAGGGGGGGTTACAAAATGGGGGCAACTGTGTTCCCCCACTCCCATTTTTGATCCTTAACCCCACTCCCCGTCCCCCAACTCTCAGAGCCCTGATCAGGAGGGGTAAGATTGTGCGTGTGTGTGTGGGGGGGGGGGGTACGATTTGGGGAGTGGGGAAGGTGAAGGATTGGGAGATGCTAAATTGTGGCCACTTCAGGGTGGGGGTGGCAGAAAAACCAGGGAAAGGGGGAATTTTATAGAGGGGGGCGTGAGGAGTGTTTGGGAGGGTGGGATGTGGAGGGGTATAAAGGTACATGGGTGGGGGGGGAGGAGGGGGCAAGAAGCAACAGTGGGGGAGAGAGAGAGAGAGAGACTGTGGGGGGAGAGAGAGAGAGAGACAGCAAGAGAGAGAGAGAGAGAGAGACAACGAGGGAGAGAGGGAGGCACTAAGGGAGAGAGGGACACAGACAGACAGAGAGACAGACAGACTGAGACAGAGACAGAGAGTTTGGTTCTGGGAACTACACATACAGTCAGAAAATCCTGAGAGAATCTCAGCAAATACCCCCTCTCTTCCCAGCCCAGTGTGTGTCAGGGGGACTACAGTCAGGCTCTTAGACACTAGTGTGGGACCGATGTTGAATATTTTCAAACTGCACTGAGACAACTAACAAGGCTTCAAACTAAAAGAGGTGAACAAACGAGGAATGGGAACCCTTTGCTGCCTGAGAATTAACATCTCAGTGGGCAACAAGATCCAACAAGGTTCCTGTGCTGGGAATTAACATCCCAATCACACAGAGCCCTCCCCAGGGAGCAGACTGACAGACGTTGCAATTTGACAGAGATTGCAGGGGTGGAGTCCACAAACCCCTCAGTGAGAATGGTTTGGAGATGTCAGTGTTGGACTGGGGTGGGACAAAGTTAAAACTCACACAACACCAGGTTATAGTCCAACAGGTTTATTTGGAAGCGCTAGCTTTCAACGTGTCTGCGTGGGTTTCCTCCGGGTGCTCCGGTTTCCTCCCACAATCCAAAGATGTGCTGGTTCGGTGAATTGGCTGTGCTAAATTGCCCGTAGTGTCAGGTGAAGGGGTAAATGTAGGGGAATGGGTCTGGGTGGGTTGCGCTTCAGCGGGTCGGTGTGGACTTGTTGGGCCGAATGGCCTGTTTCCACACTGTAAGTAATCTAATCTAATGTAAGAGCGCTGCTCTTTCATCAGGTGGTTGTGGAGAATAAGATTGTAAGACACAGAATTTATAGCAAAAGTTTATGGTGTGATGCAATTGGAATTATAAATTGAAAAAGACCTAGATTGTTTGTTAAGTCTCTCAGCTTTTAGAATGAACATGTTGGTTTCAGTTCTTTCATATATAAATCTCAGAACATTTTTAAAGTTAGATTGGTGTCATGTCGGCCCAGATAGTGTATTGAAGGTGTGAGGTGTCCTGTGTGAGTCTGTCTGTGTCCCAACAGTCAAACTGATTCTAACCTAAAAAATGGATTTCCAGAATTTTCCATGGAGCAAAATAAAATGTAATTCTGCAAGCACAAATTGACCCCAAACATCTTTGGTCCAGCCTGTCCATGCCGACCAGATATCCCAACCCAATCTAGTCCCACCTGCCAGCACCCAGCCCATATCCCTCAAAACCCTGCCTATTTATATACCCATCCAAATGCCTCTTAAATTTGGGAGAAGATTTGTAGCTCGGGTGCTCGTTGTGGTTCTGTTCGAGAAGCTGGGAATTTGTGTTGCAGATGTTTCCCTGTAGGTGACATCCTCAGTGCTTGGGAGCCTCCTATGAAGCGCTTCTGTGATGTTTCCTCCGGCATTTACAGTGATTTGTATCTGCCCCTTCTGGTTGTCAGTTCCAGTGTGTTGGGGTGGTTGCTTTCGTAGTTTAGGACAGCAGACAAAGGCAGAATGACGGTCATCCTGGACAAAGCAGAGTACATCCAAAAAGCGCAACAACTACTTGCAGATACCAACACCTACCAAAAGAGGGAGTTTGACCCCACCCCTCAGCTCACCAATAGGATAAACAACACACTGAGGAACCTACAAAAAAAACAGACAGATAACCAGATATGACCTACAGAGAATGAAACCTGAAAGCAACAACACCCCCAGATTCTATGGACGACCTAAAGTGCACAAACCAGACATCCCACTCAGACCCATAGTATCACTACCAGGGACACCATCACACAAACTGGCTAAAGAACTACAGCAGAAACTGAAACACCTGGTCAACGGATCCAGACCCTCTATACAGTCAACACAGGAATTCTTGGACATCATCAGAAATATACACATAGACAAGGAAGAAACTATGGTCTCATTCGATGTAACGGCACTGTTCACCTCTATCAACAAAACCCTAGCCAGAGAAACAATAGCCAACCTGCTGGACATACAGAACAGACAACAGGACATTGAACCTATCAACAAAGGCAGCATACTCAAACTACTGGACCTGTGCCTCACAACACACTTCACATTCAACAACCAAATATATGAACAAATCTACGGCACACCCATGGGCTCACCCGTCTCTGGACTCATAGCAGAAACTGTAATGCAAAGATTAGAACAAACAGTCTTACCGCAAATTCAACCCAAACTCTGGGTCAGATATGTGGATGACACCTTTGTAATCATTAAAAACACAGAAATAGAGAACACACACCAGAATCCGATTCACTAGAGAGGAAGAAAAGGACAACCAACTCCCATTCCTAGACGTGCTGGTACAGAGAACACCGAATGGAGAATTCACCACAAAGGTATACAGGAAAGCCACACACACAGATCAAGTCTGAAACTACGAAAGTAACCACCCCAACACACACAAAAGAAGTTGCATCAAGACACTGTTCAAAAGGGCCACAACACACTGCAGTACACCAGAACTGCAAAAAGAGGAAGAAGAACACCTCTACAATGTATTCGCCAAAAACGGATACCCCCGCAATTTCATCAACAGATGCCTAAGGGAAAGACCACGGAATGAGGACATGCCACAACTCAAAGGACTAGCCACACTACCATACATCAAAAACATCTCTGAACTGACAGCCAGACTACTGCGACCACTAAGACTCATAACAGCACACAAACCATCAGCCACTCTCAGACAACAACTCACCAGGACGAAGGACCCAATACCCAACATGAGCAAAACCCCATGTAGTGTACAAAATCCATGCAAGGACTGCACAAAACACTACATAGGACAAACAGGAAGACAGCTAACAATCCACATCCATGAACAGCAACTAGCCACGAAACAACATGACCAGCTATCCTTAGTCGCCACACAGTCAGATGACAAGCAACCTGAGTTCGACTGGGACAACACTACTACTATAGGACAAGCCAAACAGAGAACAGCCAGGGAATTCCTAGAGACATGGCACTCATTCACAGATTCAATCAATAAGCACATCGACCTGGACCCAATATACCGGCCACTGCAGCGGACAGCTGGAACTGACAACCAGAAGGGGCAGATACAAATCACTATAAATGCCGGAGGAAACATCACAGAAGCACTTCACAGGAGGCTCCCAAGCACTGAGGATATCACCTAGACAGGGGACGAAACATTTGCAACACAAATTCCCAGCTCGGCAAACAGAACCACAACATGTCTCTTAAATGTTGCAATTGTACCAGCCTCCACCACATCCTCTGTAGGTCATTCCATACATGCACCACCCTCTGCGTGAAAAAGTTGCCCTGTAGGTCTTTTATATCTCTCCCCTCTCACCCTAAACCTATGCCCTCTAGTTCTGGACTCCCCGATCCCAGGGAAAAGACTTTGCCTATTTACCCGATTCATGCCCCTCATAATTTTATAAACCTCTATAAGGTCACCCCTCAGCCTCCAATGCTCCAGGGAAAACAGCCCCAGTCTATTCAACCTTTCCCTGTAGCTCAAATCCTCCGACACTGATACCATCCTTGTAAATCTTTTCTGAACCCTTTCAAGTTTCACATCATCTTTCCGATAGGAAGGAGACCAGAATTGCACGCAATATTCCAACAGTGACCTAACCAATGTCCTGTACAGCTGCAACATGACCTCCCAACTCCTGTACTCAATACTCTGACCAATAAAGGAAAGCATACAAAACGCCTTCTTCACTATCCTATCTACCTGCGACTCCACTTTCAAGGAGCTATGAACCCTCACTCCAAGGTCTCTTTGTTCAGCAACACTCCCTAAGACCTGACCATTAAGTGTAAAAGTCCTGCTAAGATTTGGTTTCCCAAAAGACAGCACCTTGCATTTATCTGAATTGAACTCTTTCTGCCACTTCTCAGCCCATTGGCCCATCTGGTCCAGATCCTGTTGTAGTCTGAGGTAACCCTCTTCGCTGTCCACTACAACTCCAATTTTGGTGTCATCTGCAAACCTACTAACTGTAACTCTTCTGCTCACATCCAAATCATTTATGTAAATGACAAAAGGTAGAGGACCCAGCACTGATCCTTGTGGCACTCCAATGATCACCAGGTCTCCAATCTGAACAACAACCCTCCATTACCACCCTCTGTCTTGTACCTTTGAGCCAGTTCTGTATCCAAATGGCTAGTTCTCCCTGTATTCCATGAGATCTAATCTTGCTAATCAGTCTCCCATGAGGAATCTTACTGAAGTCCATATGGATCACATCTACTGCTCTGCCCTCATCAATTTTCTTTGTTACTTCTTTAAAGAACTCAATCAAGTTTGTGAAACATGATTTCCCACGCACAAAGCCATGTTGACTATCCCGAATCAGTCCTTGCCTTTCCAAATGCATGTACATCCTGTCCCTCAGGATTCCCTCCAACAACTTGCCCACCACTGAGTTCAGGCTCACCGGTCTATAGTTCCCTGGCTTGTCCTTACCATCCTTCTTAAACAGTGGCACCATGTTTGCCAACTCCAGTCTTCCGGCACCTCACCTGTGACTATCGATGATACAAATATCTCAGTAAGAGGTCCAGCAATCACTTCTCTAACTTCCCACAGAGTTCTCGGGTACACCTGATCAGGTCCTGGGGATTTATCCAATTTAACCGTTTCAAGACATCCAGCACTTCATCCTCTGTAATCTGGATATTTTGCAAGATGTCACCATCTATTTCCCTACAATCTATATCTTCCATCTCTTTTTCCAAGTAAATACTGATGCAAAATATTCATTTAGTATCTCCTCCATTTTCTGTAGCTCCACACAAAGGCCGCCTTCCTGATCTTTGAGGGGCCCTATTCTCTCCCTAGTTACCCTTTTGTCTTTAATATATTTGTAAAAACCCTTTGGATTCTCCTTGATTCTATTTGCCAAAGCTATCTCATGTCCCCTTTTTGCCCTCCTGATTTCCCTCTTAGATATACTCCTACTTCCTTTATACTCTTCTAAGTATTCACTCGATCTATCCTGTCTGTACCTGACATATACTTTCTTCTTTTTCTTCACCAAACCCTCAATTTCTTTAGTCATCCAGCATTCCCTATAGTTACCAGCCTTCCCTTTCACCCTGACAGGAATGTACTTTCTCTGGATTCTTGTTATCTCATTTCTGAAGGCTTCCCATTTTCCAGCCGTCCCTTTACCTGCGAACATCTGCCCCCAGTCAGCTTTCGAAAGTTCTTGCCTAATATCGTCAAAATTGGCCTTTCTCCAATTTAGAACTTCAACTTTTAGATCTGGTCTATCCTTTTCCATCACTATTTTAAAATGAATAGAATTATGGTCGCTGTCCCCAAAGTGCTCCCCCACCGACACTCAGTCACCTGCCCTGCCTTATTCCCCAAGAGTAGGTCACGTTTTGCACCTTCCCTAGTAGGTACATCCACATACTGAATCAGAAAATTGTCTTGTACGCTCTTCAGAAATTCCTCTCCATCTAAACCTTTTAACACTATGGCAGTCCCAGTCGATGTTTGGAAAGTTAAAATCCCCTACCATAACTACCCTATTATTCTTACAGATAGCTGAGATCTCCTTACAAGTTAGTTTCTAAATTTCCCTCTAACTATTATGGGGTCTATAATACAATCCCAATAAGGTGGTCATCCCTTTCTTATTTCTCAGTTCCACCCAATGTGTAGTGCAGAGGGGTCACCTGTCATGTGACATGAACCCCAGGTCCCAGTTGAGGACATCCCTGTGGAAACAGATTTTTTGGTGCAACCCGTCCATCCCGACCAGATATCCCAACCCAATCTAGTCCCACCTGCCAGCACCCGGCCCATATCCCTCCAAATCCTTCCTATTTATAAATCCATCCAGATGCCTTTTAAATGTTGCAATTGTACCAGCCTGCACCACTTCCTCTGGCAGCTCATTCCACACACGGACCACCCTCTGTGGGAAAAAGGTTGCCCCTTAGGTCTCTTTTATACCTTTCCCGTCTCACCTAAACCTATGCCCTCTAGTTCTGGAGACCCCCACCCCAGGGAAAAGACTTTGTCTATTTATCCTATCCATGTCCATCATGATTTTATAAACCTCTATAAGGTCACTCCTCAGCCTCCGATGCTCCAGGGGAAACAGCCCCAGCCTATTCAACCTTTCCCTATAGCTCAAATCCTTCGACACTGGCAGCATCCTTGTAAATCTTTTCTGAACCCTTTCAAGTTTCACAACATCTTCCCGATAGGAAGGAAACCAGGATTGCATGCAATATTCCAACAGTGGCTTAACGAAAGTCTTGTACAGCCGTAACATGACCTCCCAACTCCTGTGCTCAATATTCTGACCAAGAAAGGAAAGCATAACAAACGCCTTCTTCACTATCCTATCTACCTGCGAGTCCACTTTCAAGGAGCTATAAATCTGCACTCCAAGGTCTCTTTGTTCAGCACCACTCCCTAAGACCTTACCATTAAGCGTATAAGTCCTGCTAAAATTTGCTTTCCCAAAATGCAGCAACTTACATTTATCTAAATTAAACTCCATCTGCCACTCCTCAGCCCATTAGCTCATCTGGTCCAGATCCCGTTGTAATCTGAGGTAACCTCCTTCGCTGTCCAATTTTTGTAAGATCTGCAAACTTACTAACTATACCTCTGCAGCTTTCATCCAAATCATTTACATAAATGATGAAAAGTAGTGGACCCAGCACTGATCCTTGTAGCACTCCAATGATCACCAGGTCTTCAATCTGAAAACCAACCCTCCATTACCACCTTCTGTCTTCTACCTTTGAGCCAGTTCTGTATCCAAATGGCTCGTTCTCTCTGTATTCCGTGAGATCTAACCTTGCTAACCATCCTCTCATAGGGAACCTTGTTCGAATGCCTTACTGAAGTCCATATAGATCACATCTACTGCTCTGCCCTCATCAATTTTCTTTGTTACTTCTTCAAAAACCTCAGTCAAGTTTGTGAGACATGATTTCCCACACACAAAGCCCTGTTGACTGTCCCTAATCAGTCCTTGCCTTTCCAAATACATGTACATCCTGTCCCTCACGATTCCCTGCAACAACTTGCCCACCACCGAAGTCAGGCTCACTGGTCTGTAGCTCCCTGGGCTTGACCTTACCACTCTTCTCAAACAACGGCACCATGTTAGCCAAGCTCCAGTTTTTCGACACCTCACCTGTGACTATCGATGATACAGATATCTCAGCAAGAGGCCCAGCAATCACTTCTCTAACTTCCCACAGAATTCGAGGGTACACCTGATCAGGTCCTGGGAATGTATCCACTTTTATGCATTTCACGACAGCCAGCATTTCCTATTCTTTAATATGGACATTTTGCAAGATGTCACCATCTATTTCCCTGCATTCTATGTCTTCCATGTCCTTTTCCACAGTAAACACTGATGCAAAATGCTTATTTTGTATCTCCACCATCTCCTTCAGCTCCATACAAATGTTGCCTTGCTGATCTTTGAGGGGCCCTATTGTCTCCTTGGTTACCCTTTTGTCCTGAACGTATTTGTAAAAGGCATTTGGATTCTCCTTAACTCTATCTTGTCCCGTTTTTGCCCTCCTGATTTCCCTCTTAAGTATACTCCGACTGCCTTTATACTCTTCTAAGGATTCACTCGATCTTCCTGTCCAAGCCTGACATATGGTTCCTTCTTTTCCTTTACCAACCCCACAATCTCTTTCATCATTCAGCATTAGTCATCCAGTCATTCAGTTATTCAACTCCAACTTCAAATACACAGGAGGCGCAGGGTTAAGGTGAGAGGGGGAAAGTTTAAAGCAGATGTGCGAGGAAAGTTTTATTCCACAGAGGGTGGGAGGTGCCTGGAACACATTGCCAGGGGAGATGGGAGGAGATACTGTCACAGAGTTTAAGGGACATTTGGACAGACACGTAAACAGGCAGGGAATAGAGGGATACGGACCATGTGCAGGCAGAGGGGGTTAGTTTAGAATGGCATCACGGTCAGCACAGACACGGTGGGCCGAAGGGCCTGTTCTTGTGCTACACTGCCCTACATCCTCTATGTTCCCCACTATTATTTCCCCAGCCTCATTCTCGAGGGCTTTGTAACTGTTTCAATGGCCATGAATGTGCAGAGAGAGGGAGCAGAATCAAAGGGTTAAATGGCCCATTCCTGTTCCTGCAGTTACACAGAAACAGTGACTCGCATTCAAATACCAAAATATCGAAGTTGTTTCGAAGTAGATTATTCAGTAATGAGAGAGCTCCATTTGTGTTTGCGTTCACCTCCTGCTCACATTTCAGGCATTCTTTCTCCCATTGGGAACTCTGAAGTGCTGTAAATTATATCAAATGTTACACAACTGCAATTAGTTTCATTGCTTCGGCCTTGAGGTATTAGCTGCCCAAATTGGAGGTAAAATTACAGGTTGCAATAATAAGTGTGAGGCTCAGAGAAACAGCAATTCCTGCAAATGCCTGACATTTGTAGACGGAGCAGCTTTTCAAGAGTCAGAGTCACAGATGTGCAGCACGGAAACAGACCCTTCGCTCCAACACGTCCATGCTGACCAGATATCCCAACCTAATCTAGTCCCATTTGCCACCACTTGGTCCTTATCCCTCCAAACCCTTCCTATTCATATACCCTTCCAGATGCCTTTTAAATGTTGTCATTGTGCCAGCCTCCACCATTTCCTCTGGCAGCTCATTCCATGTTCGCACCACTGTGTGTGGAAAAGTTGCCCCTTAGGTTCCTTATATAGCTTACCCCTCTCACCCTAAATCGATGCCCTCTAGGTCTGGACTCCCCCTATCCTATGAAAAAGACTTTGTCTATTTATCCTGTCCATGCCACTCATGATTTTATAAACCTCTAGGAGGTCACCCCTCAGCCTCTCCCTATAGCTCAGATCCTTCAACCCTGGCAACATCCTTGTAAGTCTTTTCTGAACCCTTTCATGTTTTACAACATCCTTCAGACAAGAAGGTGACCAGAAGTGCCCGCAATATTCCAAAAGTGGCCGAACCAATGTCCTGTACAGCTGCAACATGACATCCCAAATCGTGTACTCAGTGTACTGACCAATAAAGGAAAGCGTACCAAACACTTTCTTCACTATGTAATGACCTGTGATTTTACTTTGAAGGAACTATGACCCTACAGTCCAAGGTCACTTTGTTCAGCAACATTCCCCAGGACCTTACCATTAAGTCTATTAAGTCCTGCTCGGATTTGTTTCTCCAAAATGCAGCACCAAACATTTACCTAAATTAAACTGCATTTGCCACTCCTCAGCCCATTGGCCCACTGATCAAGATCCCATTGTATTCTGAGGTTGAAGATCTACGACCCCTCTTGGTTCGAGATCGGCCAAAAGAATCAACGAATGTGGTCTGTTCAAAAAGCAAGGGCCATTAGTTGATTGAATTAAGGCCCCTTGACACAATTCTATCCAGCAACACAGAGGTTAAAGCTTCTGTGTTCTGTGGTGAAGTTGTGCAATTCCATTTGAAAATTACCATTATTTATATGTTTCTAAAGAGGTAGTACAGCCTCATTACAAGAAAGACCAATACAATAAGGTGATATGATTTACAACAAGTTAATTCATTGATATTTCCCAGCAAAGGGTTCTTAATTAGATGAAAATTGTAACACTGTGACATGATTGACAACATGCTAATCCAATGGTATTCCTTGGAAAAGAAATCTTATTAACGTAAATTGTTACGCCATGAATTAGTTCAAGGTTAGTTCAAATGGTCAATTAATGTGTCAGTATTCACTTTATGAAAATTCTATTGTCCTCTTAACTTTGAATTTCAGCTTAATTCTGCAAATCAGCAGTCCAGGTTCACAGGGTACAATCACTATTCTCAGCCATTTTATAGTTTTCTTCTTAAATTGAAAAATCATTTGGTGGTTAATAAAAATCTACATATACCTGTTGCCTAAATTCAAATTTTAGATCCTCATTCCCCTCTTTGGTCATTCTATGACCACACCATAAAGGCATGGATCAAATTATTCCAATTTGATGGCAGCAAAAGACTGCCGTGCTTCCTCTTCATCCGAAGGGGAACCAAGGGCAGGCAACAGTGTTTCCTCATCTTCATCTCAGTGGAGAAGAAGCATTTTCTGGGTGGAACCGATACGGTCAATAGAAGGAAATATTTTAAGCAATAATACTGAACTATAGCAATACCAACAAAAAGATCAATTAAAACAACAGCACCATCCATAGCTATATTAATTAGCCAGTTGTACCATGAGCCAAAACCCCAATCTCCCCATCCCGCACCTTCACTCATTTGGTTGACAAAAGTGCGAACATTATCAATATGTTCAGTAATGTTTTCGATAAGATCAGTGACCCCCCCCCCCACTTAATGTATTTTTCTTTAACTATAGAGCAACTCCATCTTCCTTCACAAGTATGTAATCGGTTTTGTCGGGTAAATAGACGCAATTCTGAAAGCACGTCTCTGATTTCTGTTTAGTCAGAACTCATCTAATTTCCAAAAATTGTAAGTCTGCAAATGAAATAATTACGATTTTGATGACTAATAATTCCTGAAGACCCTCCTAATGAAAGAACGCTCAGAGCTGCATATGCCAATGAGTGAGTTTTGTTTCTTGATATAGCCTTTGGATTCTTCCATTCTGTACAGAAGGCAGGAGAAACTGAACATTTAAAAGGGGAATTATGATTTCGTTGCCAGGTAATTGGACAGGGAACAGGAGTTGGAAGGAGTGTTCCGACAGCTACGGCATGAGGAGTACTTGCTTCATTTAGGACAAGGTAGTTAGATACTTTATTATAATTGAAAAAACTCCTGGTTTAGTGCAGAGACTAGAGGGCCTTTCCCAGTAAGAAGCGGGCCGATCTTTGTAAATTCCTGGGGTATGGGGATAATCCATGATTATATACTTTGGGTCTGGGTGCTGAGGGTGAAAATCATCTCATCGAATAAGGTGAGTTTCCTGATAAGAAACATGGTCGACATCCCAAAACGGTTCTACCCACCCATCAATTGGGAAAATATTTGTGCCGCTAGGGGTATCATAATAAAGGTGGGTGTTATTACCCTCTCCACATAGAGTTTGAATTCCACTCGTAATAGGGATACATTTTTCGTTCAGGCATACACGTGAGATGCAAGGTCCTTCAGAAAAGCAGTGGCGACTAAAACATTTAATCATAGCACAGGGAAAAAAAATAGGCACTCTTACATAAGTGCACCCCCATTCCTTCCCCTTGCAGCAATTTGGACAGGATATTGCAGATTTATTGCAGGAAGTCCTTAAACAAGTAGCAGGTGGGGATAGGTAATAACTAAAAAGATATTATGTGCTGGAAATACTTTAGCACTATTCCATACCCCCATGTTAGGATTTGGAAGAAAAAAAGGGGTCAGGGAGTCTCTTGCTGAAATAAGAGTCTCTTACTTCATCCACTCCAAAACTTTTATTATGGGTTTCAAGAAATGTCCCCCCTTTGTCTCTATTACGACGTGATCTATCTGAAAGGGGACAAGGCTTACCAGGAATGCCCATAGTACAAATGTAATCAAACTGGCACACAACACCTTTACAGGGTAAAGACCATTTAGACCTGTTCTGTAAATGAACCGTTCATCTTTTTGATGCAGTTGACCACCGCAAAAGTCATTCTTGGCAACATTCAGTCTTTCGGCACACAAGGACATCTTCCTGGCATAGTTGGTACACAGTCTCTGTTTGTGCAGGGAATCTGTCCCTTCTTGTGCACAATGCTGGCAATGACGAGGCCACACAGCAGGTCAAGTCGATCTTTATCATCTCCCCCCTTGCAAGCTTGGAGATTGCGAAGTGTCCATTGTAAGAAAGGATAAACCATTTCTTCCTTGTATATAAGTATATACAATATGCATATAATCGATTAAAATAGGCAGCAGCGAAAAAAACCACCAACTAAACCACCCTCTTCTGGCTTGAGAATCACGGGAGTACCTAATTTGAGGCCATAATTTGTGCTCTTCAGCCCTAAGGGCAATTTTGAAACAAATAATTCTCAAATTAATCAAACTCAAATAGCCACTGGAGTAAATATATTGCCCATACTGGCAAATTGCTTGTTCATTTTAAACTATGCACTAGAGATTCCCTTCTTATTTTATATGGAAAAGCCCAGGCATGGGTGAATTAAGCAAACCTATCTTTATAAATCCAGCTTTGCTGGGATGTATTACTCTTTGAAATGTTCCGACTAAAAACATCAATATTGTCTAAAATTTAGATTAGTTCTGCAATATATTGTATTCTCTCTTTTTAAAAAATCAATCATTAACCTTGTGCCCAATTAAATGGCCTGATCTACAGCTTTAGTTCACAGTAATTCGAATTAAATGTAGAAATCTGATGATGAGTTTGAGCAGAAAAGTTGGTCGGAGGACAATGCTGTCCCCAAATTATGGTCACATGACACAAAGCTTTCAAACCACACTGAATTTGTTTGAATATTGAGCCCACTGTAGAAGATAGATATTGGTACAGTCTTAAACTTATAAATCATCACTGTTCAGTATTAAATACCTAAGTGAAGATAATAGCTCAGCCAGACACTCCTTCTTAGATCTAACAGCCCAATCCAAAAATAAATCAAATCAACCACCTGGTATTCTTATAACGTCCATATACAAAGCAAAGATATTTGGGCTGAGGTCGATGTATGAAATCAACAACTTGATAATTCAGTCAGTAGTAGATTGTAGTATAAAGTACCTGTAGTTATTTCAGAAATGGAAATTTACAAATTACTTCCAAATTTCAAAACAATATTGAAAACAATCCAAACACTAAACCCATATGATTACAACCAGTATGCAATAGAGAAACCAACCTCGACATTGTGAATTGGCACTGAACAGACAGTATCATTCCCCCGTGATGTTTGAACCTTACCCAAGTCTGGCATACGCATCCTTATCCTGTGTCTAATTGGGTTTTGCTGGGGACCCAATGGGATCAGAAGTTTGGGGTGTAAGGCTGCCTGCTTGGCAGCTGCATATATTTGCCTATTACGTTAGAAACAGTATCAGTTTCATCCACATGAGCCAAACATCTAGATAATCTTCAAATTGATTGAACAAAATAGCATTACTATAACACTGCCCCCTTGGGGGTTAAAAATCTCCAGTGTTCCCACATGGCTGAAAAATCGTGGATCATATTAAAAGCACAATGAAGGGTCAGTGTGTATTAGTAGATTTTCCTTTTGATAGGATGAAAGCATGTTGATTTCCAACATCAGCTGCGAGGTATCATGAAAGACACATTACTCCCCATTGGCCACATTTCAACAGTTAAAGCAAGGATCAGGCATTTCCTGTGAAAAACTGGTGATTTGTCCTCTGCCTCTTGCTTGTGGTAGAGGATGACTGGAATTAGGAGGTTTACCCCAAATGTCATTGGAACTTTGAGGGTTAATTCTCATGAAAACTTCCTTGGTTCCCCCATGGGGCCTTTCTAGGGCAATGAAAGGTCCAAAGGAGGGGACTGCCTCAAGTTCGGCAGGTTGGAGTCCGGCAGTCACGAGCCCAGTGATATAGGCTGTTACAATTAAACTAGGCCGGGGACTGACACCTGGTGGTGGGAGGGAGTCCCTCTGCCATACCTACAATTGCAGCCTTGAATGGGTGCAGATCCACTATGACGTCTGGGTAGTTGTTGAGGTGCCTCCTCTTGAACTACAAATTCTGATTTTACACAGGTTGGAGGTCTGTCTTCACTCTGCTGATTTCACAAGGCCATAATATAATGATGGAGTTGATTAGGGGTGGCTTCAACCCAGTCTAGATTGTTTGTTTTGACTGCTGTGACTACAGAAAGTGGCAGGCAGTTTAATAGCATAGATGGGCGGCGCGGTGGCATAGTGGTTAGCACAGCACCAGAGACCTGGGTTCAATTCCCACCTCAGGCAACTGTCTGTGTGGAGTTTGCACATTCTCCCCATGTCTGCGTGGGTTTCCTCCGGGTGCTCCGGTTTCCTCCCACAGTCTAAGAATGTGCAGATTTGGTGAATTGACCATGCTAAATTGCCCGCAGAGTTAGGTGAAGGGGTAAATGTAGGGGAATTGGGCTGGGTAGGTTGCTCTTTGGGGGGTCGGTGTGGACTTGTTGGGCCGAAGGGACTGTTTCCACACTGTTCGTAATCTAATCTAGTCAAATCTGAGCATTAATAGCATTTAAATTCCAAGCCCAATCGCCAAATACGACTCCTAACATTCTCTAAAATGTTCCAAAAAGTCCTCAGCAGACTCCTTATTTTTGGGGCAAAGTTCAAGGATACAAGTAAAGTCAATAGGCTTTGCCAGTATAACAGATGCAGCAGTGAGAATATTATCTTGTTGCTGTTGTTCCTGGACTACAGCATTAGCGAAAGCAGTAAAGTTATTGAGAATTAAGTGAAACAGCTGTACATTCCAAAGACTGGTCAACCTGTGAGGAAGAGTTTGAAATGGGAGTTGCAAAAAAAGAACACCACTCGTCTAAATCCGAATTATCATTGTCTTCCTCATTAAAACTAAAGCTAACCATCGAACTGTGCAGTTCTGTTTGTTTACCAGTCACTTGTGACTTTTCCTTTTCCTTCTGTTGTTGTTTTGTTCCAGCACATTCACTTTTCAGAACTTCAACAGGTTTCATAGCACCATTTGCAGTTAATTCAATCCCCAATTAGGTGGCAGTATCCTACCACAAATGCAAAACTGATTCTTTGTGCCTCTCATCACAAAACTATCGCCATCATCCAATTAACCCTTTCGTTCCCGCTCCCATGTTACATTGCCAAATCAATTGCTGAGCGGTTTAACCAATTGAACAGCATTAGGGCCACCTCAGGGCCATTCTTCATCACCCAATGTTTTGTTGAGACCTCCAGACAGTTTTCTAAAGGCCTCAGACTTTTCAGGGAATTTTTCACATAATTTCACCAACGTTGATGATGGACCATCTGTTCTGTCTGTGTAATTACCCATTTTAAAATTACTTCAGTTTTAGAGCAACTAATTTTTTAAAAAAAATTATTACTCACTGATCAGACTTCCACAAACCCTCATCAATTTCACAAACCTCTTTTTAAAAAAACACTTTTAATATAAAATAATGTGATATTTTTTCTTTAAAAAGATCAACTTAAGTTTTTTAAATTATTAATTTATTATTGTTATTATTCATTACCTTATGAGTATGTATTATATTTTATGATATCAATAATAACCTATTATTAAAAACTGGGGGCCTCTTGCCTCCCAAGAAACTTCAAAGATCAGGGACCACCTGCCTCCCTGAGAGCTTCAAATATCCACGTTTTTTTTAAACCCGAAGATTAACGAAGTTCGAGCGATCGGCGTTTTTTTTAAACCCGAACATTAACAAATCTCGGGAGATCAATTTTGTTTTACTTCAGAAATCAAAGCTCGGGAGATAGAAGTTTTTTTTAAAAACCCAGACATTAACAAAGCTCGGGAATTCAGATTTGAAGCCTCCCCTCAGAGTTCAGCAATTTTTCGAAGACCACTGTCTGTAAGTACCACCCTCAACTTCAATTAATCTCTCCCCACTGTTTTTGTAAACATTTGAAAAGTCCCCCCACCCCAGACCCAACCCTTGCTGAGAGCGATCCTTTCGGGGTGAGGGGTCACGCCAGACATCACTTGGCTTCACTTGGAGGTCACCACTGATGATGTTACCTTGTCAGGTAATGAAATGTCTGGATATCAAACCTACAGCTCAGCGAGCAAACCTACACCCTCAACCTCAACCTGAGCTACAAACCTTCACAAACCTTGAGAGACACCACTTGAACCAGAGGAAAACCAAACGCTCTTAAAATACTCAGGTCTGGCCGGCGGAATTCCTCAACACTCAACAGTGAAGGACATTTAACTCTTTCACCGCTGTTCACAATCTGTCCCGAGCCGAAACGTGTCACGGCACCAAAATGAAGCCCTGCGGCCCCTCAAGAGGGGCCACTTGGTTCGAGGTCGGTCAAAAGAGTCGACAAATGCGGTCCGTTCAGAAAGCAAGAGTCGTTAGATACTTGAATTAAGGTACCTTGACACAATTCTATCCAGCAACATGGAGATTGAAGCTTCTGTGTTCCACAATGAAGTTGCGCCACTGTTTTGAAAATTACACATTATTTATATGTTTTTTAAAGAAATAATACAGCCTTAATTACAAGAAAGACCAATCACGTTTGCACATTCTCCCCGTGTCTGCATGTGTTTCCTCCGGGTGCTCCGGTTTCCTCCCACAGTCCAAGAATGTACAGATTAGGTGAATTGACCATGCTAAATTGCCCGTAGAGTTAGGTGAAGGGGTAAACGTAGGGGAATGGGTCTGGGTAGGTTGCTCTTCGGGGGTTCGGTGTGGACTTGTTGGGCCGAAGGGACTGTTTCCACACTGTTCGTAATCTAATCTAATCAAATCTGAGCATTAATAGCATTTAAATTCCAAGCACAATCGCTCATAGGACTCATAACATTCTTTAAAACGTTCCAAAAAATCCTCAGCAGACTCTTTATTTTTGGGGCAAAGTTCAAGGATACAAGTAAAGTCAATAGGCTTTGCCAGTATAACAGATGCAGCAGTGAGATTATTATCTTGTCGCTGATGTTCCTGGACTACAGCATTAGCGAAAGCAGTAAAGTTATTGAGAATTAAGTGAAACAGCTGTACATTCCAAAGACTGATCAACCTGTAAGGAAGAGTTTGAAATGGGAGAAATGACCAATCACGTTTGCACATTCTCCCCATGTCTGCGTGGGTTTCCTCCGGTTTCCTCCCACAGTCTAAAGATGTGCAGGTTAGTTGAATTGGCCAGGCTAAATTGCCCATAGTGTGAGGTGCAGGAGTAAGTGTAGACCATAAGACATAGGAGTGGAAGTAAGGCCATTCGGCCCATCGAGTCCACTCTGCCATTCAATCATAGCTGCCTTGAAGACATTTAGTGTCCCGGCCTCCACTGCACTCTGCGGCAATGTATTCCACAGGCCCACCACTCTCTCGCTGAAGATATGTCTCCGCATTTCTGTTCTGAATTTACCCCCTCTAAGTGTAAGGCTGTGTCCACGGGTCCTAGCCTCCCTGCTTAATGGAAACAATTTCCTAGCGTCCACCCTTTCCAAGCCATGTATTATCTTCAAAGTTTGTGAGAAGATTTGTAGCTCGGGTGCTCGTTGTTGTGGTTCTGTTCGCTGAGCTGGGAGTATGTATCAGTTCAAGGTTAGTTCAAATGGTAAATTACTGTGACAGGATTCATTTCATGAAAACTCTATTATCCTCTTATCTGTGAATCCCCCATGAGATTCCTAGCATCATGAACATCAGCCATAAGCCAATTCGATTCAGTCCATGTGACATCAAGGAATGACTGAAGGCACAGGATGTTGCAATGGTCATGAACCCATCTAAAATGCCTGCAACAGCACTGGGACAAGATGCAATGCAGTACCAAAGCAAGAGTGGTGCAGAAAACCCTCCCCAACCCATGACATGGACGCTCAGGGGAAGCAAAAGAATCGGCACATAAGAAGCTCCCAGCCCAACTCCAGCACACTGACTGGGAACCATATCACCATTCACACAGTCAGAGAGTTGGACAGCACGGAAACAGATCCTTTGGTACAACTCTTCCATACCGACCAGATATCATCATTTAATCGAATCCCATTTGCCAGCATTTGGCCCATATCCCACGTTTACGGCTGTAATCATGTTTTGAAGGAGACAGGGTGAGGTGTGTCACAAAGGTGATCTGTAAAAATGGTAATATGGAACACTGCTGCCTCACAGCGCCACGGACTCGGGTTCGATTTCATCCTCAGGCGACTGTCTGCGTGGAATTTATTCATTCTTCCCATGTCTGCTTGGGTTTCCTCTGGGTGCTCCAGTTTCCTCCCACAATCCAAAGATATGCAGATTAGGGTGAATTGGCCATGCTAAATTGTCTGAGCTGAAAATGTGTTGCTGGAAATGCGCAGCAGGTCAGGCAGCATCCAAGGAGCAGGAGCATCGACGTTTCAGGCATGAGCTTTTCTCTCACAGACAAGACCTCCCTCCGGATCCTCCACTTCACACTTGCAGCCATGCCCCCCTACCGATATTCCCTGCAATTAGCCCAACCCCAGCTCAGGACAACACTGTCACAGACACTCCAGCATCTGCAGTCCTCACTTTCTCCATGCTAAATTGTCCCATAGTGACCAGGGATGTGCAGGTTAGGGTGGATTGGCAAGTCTAAACTGTCCCATAATGCCCAGGCATGTACAGGTTAGGGTGGATTGGCCATGGTAAGTTGTCCCATAGTGTTCAGGGATATGCAGATTAGTTGTTCAGGGTGAGGACCAGTTCAGTCAAACAAATGAGAGTGTCGTTGGAAGGGTACTATTGGGGAGAGGAAGAAACGGAGGGCTTGGAGGCCCTGGTCATGGCAGATGGAAGTGTAGAGGGATTGGATATCCATGGTGAAGATATAACTGTTAAGGGTGAGGACCACTCCTGATGAAGGGCTTTTGCCTGAAACGTCAATTTTCCTGCTCCTCGGATGCTACCTGACTTGCTGTGCTTTTCCAGCACCACTCTAATCTAGACTCATGTGCAGATCAGTGTAGAGTAGTAAGGGAATGGGTCTGGGTGGCTTCCTCTTCAGTGGGCTGGTGGGGACTTGATGGGCCAAAGGGCCAGTTTCCACACTGTAGGGATTCTGTAGATTCTATGGGAACAGATTGGGGGTGAGAAGTATGTTATATCACCTTTCACACTGATTTTTATTAGATTACGAGACGATCTTTTCTGGATGTTTCAGTTTTATTATCAGAGGGGTGTCAGCCTCTGCTCTGTAACAGATAGACCAAACCATGAGCCAACATTTCATGATGTAGATCACCTCAGAGACAACACACCAGACAGCAGCAGCTGACATTACAAATAGGCTGCAATCAAAGCTGCAACTGCTCGAGCAGTGATGACAGATCCAGACACAATCACTGGGCGAGTTACAGAAGCTGACAGCTCCATGATGTTTGATGTGTCCTTCTTTATGATTTGGTGAAATTCATCCTAAAAACATTCAACTGCATTTATATTTGCTGTTAATATCTCCATCATGTCTTTTGATGTCACAGATTCATGATTGAGATTGGAGTTGTTCACACTGTCATGTTGGACCATCAGGTACAGGAGCAGAATTGGCCCATCGAGTCTGCTTCCCATTGGATCATGGCTGATATGGTTCTCAACTCCATTCTCCTGCCTTCGCCCCTAACCTATGGTCCCCTCACTAATCGAAAACTAATCCATCACTATATTGAATACACTCAGTGACGTGGCCTCCATAGCCTTCTGCAGCAGTGAGTTGTACAGAGACACCACTCTCTGGCTGAAGAAACTCTTCCTCATCTCAGTTCAAAAGGGTCGCTCCTTCACTCTCAGGCTGTGCCCTCGGGTCCTAGTCTCTCCTCCTTGTGGAAATATCTCCACCACGTCCATTTTATCCAGGCCTGTCAGAATTCTGTAGGTTTCAATGAGATCATCACCATCCTTCCGAACTCTATCAAGAACAGACCCAGTGTCCCCAGTTGCTCTGAGAACAATGATCGATTTTTGTACGTTAAAACCTCCAAAGGGATTTCATAAATACATTAGTACATAGAAAAGGGTAACTTAGGAGAAACTAGGGCCCATCAAAGATCAGCAAGGCACTACCCGTGTGGAGCCACAGGAGATGGGGGAAGGTAATGAAGGAGTATTTTGCATCAGTGTTTACTGTGGAGAAGGACATGGAATTCATAGAATGTGGTGTCTTGTTGAAAAATGTGCGTATTCCAGAGTGGAATGTGCTGGACAGTCTTAAAATGCATAAAAGTGGATAAATGCCCAGCACCCGTTGAGGTGTACCCTCGAACTCTGGAGGAATGTCAAGAAGTGATTGCAGGACCCCTTGCTGCAATATTTGCACCATCAATAGTCACAGGTGTAGTGCCAGATGCCTGGAGTTTGGCTTTTTCAGAAAGATGGTAAGGAAGTGTAGCCCATGGAAGTGTAGACCAGTGAGCCTGTCATCGGTGGTAGGCAAGTTGTTGGAGGGAACCTGAGGGATAGTATTTAAATGCATTTAGAAAGGCAGGGAGTGATTAGGGATAGTCAGCATGGCTTTGTGCATGGGAAATTATCTCACAAGCTCAACTGAGTTTTTGTGAAGAAGTAACAAAGTGGATTGATGAGGGTAGAGTGGTATATGTGATATCTATGGACTTCAGTAAGGTGTTCAATAACGTTCACCTTGGGAGGCTGGTTAGCCAGGTTAGATCTCATGGAGTACAGGGAAGACCAACCATTAGCATACAGAACTGGCTTGAAGGTAGAAGACAGGGGGTGGTTGTGGACAGAGGTTTTTCAGACTGGAGACCTGTGAACATTTGTATGCATCAAGGATCGGTGCTGGGTCCACTGCTTTTCATCATTTATACAAATGATTTGGATGTGAACACTGGGGCCACAATTAGTAAGTTTGCAGATGACACCAAAATTGGAAGTGTAATAGACAGCAGCAAATAAAGTCACCTCAGAGTACAATGGGACCTTGATTCGATGGGCCAGTTGACTGAGGAGTGGCAGATGCAGTTTAATTTAGATAAATGTGAGATGTTGCAATTTGGAAAAGCAAATCAGAGCAGGACTATACATTTATTGGTAAGGTGCTGGGGAATATTGCTGAACAAAGAGACCTTGGAGTGCAGGTTCATAGTTCCTTGAAAGCAAAATCACAGTAGATAAGCGAGTGAGGAAAGTGTTTGGTATGCTTTCCTTTATTGGACAGACCATAGTGTATAGGATTTGGGATGTCATGTTGCAGCTGTACAGGACATTGGTTCAGCCACTTTTGGAATACTGTGTGCAATTCTGGTCGCCTTACTGTTCGAAGGATGTGGTGAAACTTGAAAGGGTTCAGAAAAGATTTATAAAGATGTTGCCAGGGTTGGAGGATTTAAGCTATAGGGAGAGGCTGATTTGGCTGGGGCTGTGTTCCCTGGAGCATTGGAGGCTGAGGGGTGACCTTGTAGAGGTTTATAAAATTATGAGGGGCATGGGTAGGATAAACAGACAAAGTCTTTTCCCTGGGGTTGGGGAGTCCAGAACTAGAGGGCATAGGTTTAGGGTGAGAGGGGAAGACATAAAAGAGACCTCAGGGGCAACGTTTTCACCCAGAGGGTGGTACTTATTTGGAATCCGCTGCCAGAGGAAGTGATGGAGGCTGGTACAATTGCAACATTTAGATTACTTACAGTGTGGAAACAGGCCCTTCGGCCCAACAAGTCCACACCGACCCGCCGAAGCGTAATCCACCCATACCCCTACATTTACCCCCTACCTAACACTAAGGACAATTTAGCATGGCCAATTCACCTGACCTGCACATCTTTGGACTGTGGGAGGAAACCGGAGCACCCGAAGGAATACCACGCAGACACGGGGAGAACGTGCAAACTCCACACAGTCAGTCGCCTGAGGCGGGAACTGAACCCGGGTCTCAGACGCTGTGAGGCAGCAGTGCTAACCACTGTGCCACCGTACCGCCCACCACGGCTCACCAAGGGGTTTGGATTTGGATGGGTATATGAATAGGAAGGGTTTGGAGGGATATGGGCCGGGTGCTGGCAGGTGGGACTAGATTGGGTTGGGATATCTGGTCAGCATGGACGGGTTGGACCGGAGTATCTGTATCTGTGCTGTACATCTCTGTGACTCTATGACTGACAGTCAGGAAGGGACTGAAGGGTATTTGGATTTCCAAATGGCACCAGATCAGGACAGGCTTAGATTGTGAAACAGATTTGACTCAGATTGATTGGAAAGTAAATTGTGAAGAGGAGGTACGGGGTTTTTCAACTTCAGAGACAAAGCCCAGCAATGAAGCTGAAGTACAAAGGGATCTGGGAGTGCTCGCCCAGGATTCTCTAACGGTCAACTGGAAGGTGGAGTCCGTGATTAAGGAAGCGGAGTGTAATGTTGTCATTTATCTCAGGAGGGTTGGAATGTAAAAGCAGCTTCTGAGACTTCATAAAGTTCTAGTTAGGCCCCATTTAGAATACTGTGTCCAATTTTGGGCCCCACACCTCAGGAAGGACATACTGGCACTGGAACGTGTCCGGCAGAGATTCACACGGATGATCCCTGGAATGCTAATCCTAGGATACGATGAATGGCTGAGGATCATGGGATTGTATTCATTAGAGTTTAGAAGTTTGAGGAGAAATCTAATAGAAACTTATAAGACAATGCATGGCTTAGAAAGGGTGGATGCTGGGAAGGTGTTTCCATTGGGAAGGGAGAGTAGGATCCATGGGAGAGTGCGGGGAAGTGGAGTTGAAATGCCCATCAGCCATGATTAAATGGCGGGGTGCCCTCGCTGGGCCAAATGGCCTTACTTCCACCCCTATGTCTTCTGGTCTTAATTGAACATGCTGGTGCAGTTAGGAGGACAAATAATGTAGGAGCAGATCTTACCAGGGATTGGAGGAAGAGAGTGAGGAAAAGGCATCAGGTTATTACAGCCTGCAGTGAAACTTGACCAGGGACCAATTCTGTTTTGCTGCAAACAGTTCCAAACGTGTCTGAGCCTGGAGCTCCCTCCAATCTGAAAGCTGCATTAACCTCTGCCCTGTATTCTGTCTCTGAGCCGATGGTGTATCCGTTCTGTCACTGACCCTTTAGTCCCACGGGCATCAATGTTTCTCTCGGTCCCAATTGGAGACCTTCTCTCATCCACGTGAAGGAATTAGACCCTGAGCATTCCACTGACACTGTCTCCCATCAATCTTCATGGGATCCCCATGGCAGAGGGTAAAGAGCAAGGAAGGCCTTGCTGTGAGGGTTTTACTGAGACACCATCAGGAATCCTGGGGACCATGTCCCTCCCCAGACCGAGTGTAAACAGCCTCTGCAAAGACACATCCCATTCTCAAGATGGAGCAATGTCTGACTGAAAACAGAGACTGTGGTGCTTCCCTGATACAGTCCCAGAGAGTTCTCAGGGTGTGATGTTCTGGAGGACATTGAACTGAAACAGAGAAACCAGGAGCAGGAGGAGGCCATTCAGCCCCTCTGACCCTGCTCTCCCATTCAGTACGATGACGGCTGATCCTCTATCTCGACACCACTTTCTCTCCATACTCCGTGATGTCTTTAATCTGGAAAAGGATCATCAGGCTCTTTCCTGAATATATCCAGGGAGTTATCCTCCACACTTTCACACATTCAGACCCAGGGAGGTTTTGTCCCTGAGGGAGGGCAGGTTCAGATCTGCAGGAAGAATAGAAAAAGCAGAACGCTTCTGTCTAAAGTGGTGAGAAAACCTGAAATTAATATCCAGGGGGTTCAGCTGATCTTGTACACATATGTCAGAGAGTTAACCCAATGATAGTGTCAGGAAATAGGAGGACAAGCATTATTTCAATGTAAGGAGACTAACAGGGAAGGTGGATGAACTCAGGGCATGGTTAGGAACATGGGGCTGGGATATCAGAGTGATTAAAGAGACATGGCTCAGGGTTGGACAGGACTGGCAGCTGAATGTTCCCTGATACCAATCCAATAGGGCAGGATAGGAAGGTGGGGCAAGACAGGGGAGGGAATGGCATTGTTGATCAGGGATAATATCCCGGCTGTACTTGGGAAGGATATTCCTGAGAATACATGGAAAGAAATTATTTGGGTGGAACTAAGAAATGAGAAAGGGATGATCAGCTTATTGGGATTGTATTACAGACTGCAGGAGAAAGTGAAGACTGAAGATGCTGGAGATCAGAGTCGAGAGTGTGGTGCTGGAAAAGCACAGCAGGTCAGGCAGCATCCAAGGAGCAGGAGAATCGACGTTTCGGACGTTTCACTTTCCTGATGAATGGACTATGCCCGAAAAGGCAATTCTCCTGCCCTTTGGATGCTGACAGACCTGCTGAGCTTTTCCAGCACCACACTCATGTACTATACCCTTATTCAGCAGGAAATCGAAGTGTCTATTAGTTTTAAAACAACGGTGGAAAAGGATAGGTTGGATCTAAAAGTTAAAGTTCTTAATGGGAGGAAGGCCAATTTTGACGGTATTAGGCAAGAACATTCAAAAGTTCAGTGGGGAGTTGGGGGAGGGATGTTTTGCAGATAAAGGGATGGCTGGAAAATGGAAGCCTTCGAAAATGAGGCAGCGAGAGTCCAGGGAGAATATGTTGCTGTTAGGGGGAATGGTAAGGAAAGGTAAGGGAAAGGAAAAGCTGGAAGACGAGAGAAATTGAGGTTTTGGTTTAGAAAAGAAACACATGTCAGGGATAGATCGCAGAAATCGAGTTAATTCTTGGAAGAGTATAATGGCAGCAGGAGTATCCTTAAGAGGGAAATCAGGAGGGCAAAAAGGGGACATGAGATCGATTTGGCAAATAGGGTTAAGGAGAATTCCCAAGGGATTGTATCAATGCACTAATGACAAAAGGGTAACTAGGGAGACAATAGGGCTCCTCAAAGATCAGCAGGGCAGCCGATGAGTGGGACTGCTGGAGATGGGGGTAGATATTAAATGAGTATTTTGCATCAGTATTTACTGTGTTTTCAGAGTGGAGGCCTGTGACCAGTGGTGTGCCACAAGGATCAGTGCTGGGTCCACTGCTTTTTATCACTTATATAAATGGTTTGGATGTGAATGCAGGAGGTATAGTTAGTAAGTTTGCAGATGACAGCAGAATTGGGGGTGTAGTAGACAGCGAAGAAGGTTAGCCCAGAGTACAACGGGATCTTGATCAGAGGGGCCGATGGGTCAAGGAGTGGCAGGTGGAGTTTAATTTAGATCAATGTGAGGTGCTGCATTTGGAAAGTCAAATCAAGGTGTTATACACTTAATGGTAAGGTCGAGGGGAGTGTTGCTGAACCAAGAGACCTTGGCATGCAGCTTTATAGCTCCTGGAAAGTGGAGTCGCAAGCAGATGGGATAGTGAAGAAGGCATTTGGTATGCTGTCCATTATTGGTCAGAGTATTGAGTATAGGGGTTGGGAGGTCACATTGCAGCTGTACAGGACATTGGTTCAGCCATTTTTGGAATATTGTGTGCAATTCTGGATGATGTCGCAGTCAGAAATGTGAAGGACGGGCATTCCCCAAGCAGAGACACAGAGTTCAACTCAGTGTAAACTGTCTCCATCAAATGTATCCCACACACAGACACAAACATCCTCTCGACTGTGCTACAACAGGGTCAGTATATCACTGGCTCTGTATTCTCAACAAATTCAGCACCGAGTTCTTTGTTTGATTCTCTCTGTTCTGCTGTCATTCTCCGATGGATTCCTGGATCTGAATGTCCTCATGAACAGACGTCCTAATTCCACGGGCCATGTCCTGCTCCTGAACACAGCGTCTGATTTCATTGCGATGTGTGATAGAGGAGCTCCTTGGGGACAGGGGGAGGTCAGTCTCTCTCATGTATAATCTCACTATCACTCTCTTGCACACAATCTCTCTCTCTCTTTCTCTCTCTCTCTTTCCTCGTCTCCAATAGATGATTTTGCTTTCGTTCTTGTGTCTAAATGAACGAAGGGACATGAGGGGGAGAATGGGATTAGAGAATTGGGCTCGATGATTGCACTCACTCTCTCACACGTGCATGTGTGTGTGTGTGTGTGTGTGTGCGCGCGCGCGCGTGACTGTGTGTCACTCGGGCCCTGTAGTATTGGGGAATTAAAACATTTCATCTGGTACTTATTATGAGATGCAAAATGACTTTCTGGCTCCGTGTTTATACAGATCACAGAAACCTAATGGGCGAGACTCTGGGATGGTTTGTTGCCTCCCAGGTGCCAAGGTCCGAGACATCTTGGACTGTGTCTTCAGAATCCTTAAGGGGGAGGGTGTGCAGCCAAAAGTCGTGGTGCTCATTGGCACCAACAACATAGGTAGGTAGAGGGGTGGGGAGGTCATTCAGGAGCTCAGGGAGTTAGGCTGGAAGCTAAAAGCTAGGACGGACAGAGTCAGGTGCACCGTGACAGTGAGGCAAGGAATAGGGAGAGAGTGCAGTTGAATACGTGGCTGCAAGAATGTTGTAGGAGGGAGGGCTTCAGGTATTTGGACAATTGGACTGCATTCTGGGGTAGGTGGGACCTGTACAAGCAGGAAGGGTTGCACCTGAACCAGAAGGGCACCAATATCCTGGGAGGTAGGTTTGCTAGCACTCTTCGGGAGGGTTTAAACTAATTTGGCAGGGGGATGGGATCCGGACTTGTAGTCCAGCAAGTAGGTTAGCTGTTTTTCAAGATGTCCAAGAATGTAGGGAGGCTGTGGAGAAGGTAGCACTGACAGGGAATACTTGCGCACACAGAGATGGGTTCAAGTGTGTATACTTCAACACAAGGAGTATCAGAAATAAGGTGGGTGAACTTAAGTCGTGGATCGGTACTTGGGACTACGATGTTGTGGCCATCACGGAAACGTGGATAGAAGAGGGACAGGAATGGTTGTTGGAGGTTCCTGGTTACAGAGGTTTCAGTAAGATTCAGGAGGGTGGTAAAAAAGGAGGGGGGGTGCTGTTGCTAATTAGAAATGGTATAACGGCTGCAGAAAGGCAGTTCGTGGGGGATCTGCCTTTGGAGGTAGTATGGGCTGAAATCAGAAATAGGAAAGGAGCAGTCACCTTGTTGGGTGTTTACTCTAGGCCCCCCAATAGCAGCAGGGATGTGGAGAAACAGATTGGGAAACAGATTTTGGAAAGGTGCAGAAGCCACAGGGTAGTAGTCATGGGCGATTTCAACTTCCCAAATATTGATTGGAAGCTCTTTAGATCAAGTAGATTGGTCGGGGTGGTGTTTGTGCAATGTGTCCAGGAAGCTTTTCTAACTCAGTATGTAGATTGTCCGACCAGAGGGGAGGCCATATTGGATTTGGTACTTGGTAACGAACCGGGACAAGTGATGGGCTTGTTAGTGGGTGAGCATTTTGGTGGTGGTGACCACAGTTCTGTGACTTTCACCTTGGTTATGGAGAGAGGTAGGTGCGTGCAACAGGATAGGATTTACAATTGGGGGAAGGGTAAATACGATGCTGCAAGACAAGATCTGAGGAGCATAAGTTTGGAGCATAGGCTGTCATGGAAGGATGTCGTTGAAACGTGGAACTTTTTCAAGGAACAGATACGACGTGTCCTTGACATGTATGTACCTGTCAGGCAGGAAAGAGATGGCCGTGTGAGGGAACCCTGGTTGACGAGGGAGGTTGAATGTCTTGTAAAGAGGAAGAAGGAGGCTTACATAAGGTCGAGGAAACAAGGTTCAGACAGAGCGTTGGAGGGATACAGGATAGCCAGGAGGGAGCTGGAGAAAGGGATTAGGGATAAGATAGGGCATGAAAATTCTTTGGCGGGTAGGATCAAGGATAACCCCAAGGCCTTTTATGCGTATGTGAGAGACATGAGAATGACGAGAACGAGGGTAGGTTCGATCAAGGACAGTAGTGGGAGACTGTGTATTGAGTCGGAAGAGATAGGAGAGGTCTTGAATGAGTACTTTTCTTCAGTATTTACAAATGAGAGAGACCGTATTGTTGAAGAGGAGAGTATGAAACAGACTGGAAAGCGAGAGGAGATACTTGTTAGGAAGGAAGATGTGTTGGGCATTTTGAAAAACTTGAGGATAGACAATATCCTGACGGGATATATCCTAGGATTATGTGGGAAGCAAGAGAGGAAATTGCAGAGCCGTTGGCAATTATCTTTTCGTCTTCACTGTCAACGGGGGTGGTGCCAGGGGACTGGAGAGTGGCAAATGTCGTGCCCCTGTTCAAAAAAGGGAATAGGGATAACCCCGGGAATTACAGGCCAGTTAGTCTTACTTCGGTGGTAGGCAATGTAATGGAAAGGGTACTGAGGGATAGGATTTATGAGTATCTGGAAAGACACTGCTTGATTAGGGACAGCCAGCACGGATTTGTGAGGGGTAGGTCTTGCCTTACAAGTCTTACTGGATCCTCTGAGGAGGTGTCCAAGCATGTGGATGAGGGTAGAGCAGTGGATGTAGTGTACATGGATTTTAGTAAGGCATTTGATCAGGTTCCCCATGGTAGGCTTATGCGGAAAGTCAGGAGGCATGGGATAGTGGGAAATTTGGCCAGTTGGATAGAGAACTGGCTAACCAGTTGAAGTCAGAGAGTGGTGGTAGGTGGTAAATATTCAGCCTGGAGCCCAGTTACAAGTGGAGTTCCGCAGGGATCAGTTCTGGGTCCTCTCTGTTTGTAATGTTTATTAATGACTTGGAAGAGGGAGTCGAAGGGTGGGTCAGGAAATTTGCAGACGATACGAAGATTGGTGGAGTTGTGGATGGTGAGGAGGGCTGTTGTCGGCTGCAAAGGGACTTCAATATGATGCAGAGCTGGGCTGAGGAGTGGCAGATGGAGATCAACACTATCAAGTGTGAGGTTATCCATTTTGGAAGGACTAAATAAGAATGCGGAATACAGGGTTAATGGTAGGGTTCTTAGTAAGGTGGAGGAGCAGAGGGATCTTGGGGTCTATGTTCATAGCTCTTTGAAAGTTGCCACTCAGGTGGATAGAGCTTGTAAGAAGGCCTACGGTGTATTAGGGCTGAAAATGTGTTGCTGGTTAAAGCACAGCAGGTCAGGCAGCATCCAAGGAACAGGAAATTCTAATTTCCTGTTCCTTGAATGCTGCCTGACCTGCTGTGCTTTAACCAGCAACATATTTTCAGCTCTGATCTCCAGCATCTGCAGACCTCACTTTTTACTCTACGGTGTATTAGCGTTCATTAGCAGAGGGATTGAATTCAAGAGTCGTGAGGTGATGTTGCAGCTGTACAGGACCTTGGTAAGGCCACATTTGGAGTACTGTGTGCAGTTCTGGTCGTCTCATTTTCGGAAAGATGTGGAAGCTTTGTAGAGGATGCAGAGGAGATTTACCAGGATGTTGCCTGGAATGGAGAACAGGTCGTACGAGGATAGGTTGAGAGTGCTAGGCCTTTTCGCATTGGAACGGCGAAGGATGAGGGGTGACTTGATGGATGTTTATAAGATGATCAGGGGAATAGATAGAGTAGACAGTCAGAGACTTTTTCCCCGGGTACAACAGAGTGTTACAAGGGGACATAAATTTAAGGTGAAGGGTGGAAGGTATAGGGGGGATGTCAAGGGTAAGTTCTTGACCCAGAGAGTGGTGGGGGCATGGAATGTGTTGCCTGTGGGAGTGGCAGAGTCAGAATCATTGGTGACGTTTAAGCGGCAATTGGATAGGTACATGGATAGGTGCTGAAGCTAGGACAAATGTTCGGCACAACATCGTGGGCCGAAGGGCCTGTTCTGTGCCGTGTTGTTCTATGTTCTATTAATGTGATGGTGTCACCAAATATTTAGAGAACACCTTATGATTTGCCAGTTAATACCAAGGGATGGGAGATGGGAAGTGAGGAAGCCTTCCTGGGATTGTACAGGGATCATGGACACCATGAACCAACTCAGAAAGGCTAACAGGTGGATGTGGTAGTTTGCAGATCCTCTGGGATTGGAGAGAGTAACAGACAGAGACACACACACTGACCAAGGGACAGAGTTTGTGAGAAGAATATTTCGATGCAGAGATGGTAAGTGAGTCAGTAAAACATTGTCCAATTCTGAAACCTAATCAAGAAGTTTGGGATGGTTTATATAAAGAATAACAGGTACCTGGGTTTGAGTTACCGACTGGAATCTAATCAACGGGTTTGAGGTGGTTTATATCTGGTAGAACAGCTACCTGGGAGTGAGTTTCAGACTGAAATTTAGCATGGCCAATCCGCCCTAACTGCACATTTTTGGATTGTGGGAGGGAAGTGAAGCCCTTTCTGCAAACACCTGCAGTTTGTGTCTATTTGATGTTTAAACTTCCTGCACAATTCCCATGTGTCAGGAGGTCTGCGCTGGTGAATGCACCCTTCTTTGGCGATGTCACAACAACATCTCTCACCATGAGTCAGATGCCTGACCATCCAGAGACCCGGAAATTCAGGCCAGTGCAATTCTGAGCGAATCCAGCTCCTCTTTTACTGAGAAAGCAGTGTGGTGGCTGGATTGCTGCGCAGACTGATGCCAACAACACCGTTTCAATCCCTGTCCCAACTGTGCCAGTTTAGGCAGGTCTGACTCCCAGTCTTGACCCAGACACTGATGTGGGGTGGGGCTAATTATTTCTGATTGTTTCCCTTCGCTCAGATAGAGAGACAGCCATGGTCCATTCAAGGGGCAACACCTCCTTCCTTGTTAACCAACAAACCCCCCGGTTCATTTGACAATATGAGTGCAAACAAAAACGAAAAGAACAAATTAAGAAATTATTGTAAAGCATTTGAGGTAAGGTCAAAACTTCATCAAAGTATGAACAACTGATTGATATTCGTGATCATTGATGCTTTATTAAGAGAATGGAAGAACAAGTTGAAGCAAGAAAAGCAACGTTCAGACTGACATTAACAGAATGACATTTGCTGTGGAGATTTTGAATTAAACTCTTCAGATACAATAGGGACAGGTGGGACTTGAACTGAGCTGCTTTCCCTGAGTCTATCCATTTCAGTATCTGTGGACATTTCACCGCACAGCTGAGGCACTCTTGCCTACTCCCTGGTATGTCAATGTGAACAGAGTTCACCTGCCCACTATCACAGTGATGTCACCCAGCCCCTGCAGGTCTGCCCATCTCATTATGGCTTTAAGTTGCTACAAGCCGGTTTATAAGGCATAACAGTATTACTGAAGGTTCTGCCATCCAGATCAATACACAGTCGAAGCCAGAATAGACCCCACACCCTTATAGATTGCATTCATACCTGTAGATTATAATTGTTACATTAAGACAGTTGCACAACCAAATCCTCCATCCCTGGTAACATCTTTGTGAATCTTTTCTGAATCCTAGCAAGTTTGACAACATCCTTCTGATAGGAAGGAAACCAGAATTGCACGCAATATTCCAAAGTGGCCGAACCAATGCCTGACGCAGAATACTCATTTAATATCTTCCCCATCTCCTGCAGTTCCACACGTGGGCTCTCTTGCTGATCTTGATGGGACACTGTTCTCTCCCTCGTTATCCTTTTGTCCTTCATATAGTCATAATATCTCTTTGGGTTCTCCTTAACCCTGTTTGCCACAGCTATCTCATGTCCCCTTTTTGCCCTCCTGATTTCCCTCTTAAGTATGCTCCTACTGCCTTTATACTCTTTTACAATTGACTCAATCTCTGCTGTCTACCCTGGACACGTTTCCTTCTTTTTCTATACCAAAGCCTCAATTTCTCTCATCACCCATCATTCCCTACACCTCCCAGCCTTGCCTCTCACCCGAACAGGAATATGTTGTCTCTGGACTCTCAAAATCACATTTCTGAAGGCTTCTCATTTTCCAACCTTCCCTTTCCCTTTGAACATCTGTCCCCACTCAACTTTTGAATGTTCTTGCCTAATACCGTTCACTTTGGCCTTCGTCCAATTTTGAACTTCAACTTTTAGATGCGGTCGATCCTTTTCCATCACTAATTTATTTTAAAACTAACAGATTTACAGTCACTGGCCCCGAAGTACTCCCCCACTGACACCTCAGTCACCTGCCCTGCCTTATTTCCCAAGAGGAGGTCACGTTTTGTAGCTTCTCTTGTAGGTACATCCAGATGCTGAATCACAACATTTCCTTGTACACGAAACCCTGAAAACTCTGGCAGTCCAGGTTTATGTTTGGAAATTACCATCCTATTTTTCTTACACATAACTGAGATCTCCTTAAAGATTTGCTTCGCAAATTCCCGCTGCCTCTTGGGGTGTTCGAGAATATAATCCCAAGAAGATCATCATCCCTTTCCTATTTCTTGGTTCCACCCAAATAACTTCCTTGGATGCATTCCCAGGAATATCCTCCCTCAGTACAGCCATAATGCTAACCCTTATCAGAAACACTGCTCCCCCTCCTCTCGCACCCCCTTTTGTATCCTTCCTACAGCATTTGTATCCTGGAACATTAAGCTGTCAGTCCTGTCTGTCCCTGAGCCACGTCTCTGTAATTGCTATGATGCCCCAGTACCATATCCCTAACCATGCCCTCAATTCATCTGCCTTCCCAATTAGGCTTCTTGCATTGAAATAAATGCAGTTGAATTTATCAATCCTACCTTGTTCTCTGTTTTTGTCCTGCCTGCCCTGACTGTTTGTCTCACTCCTTTTCCCAACTGTACCAGTCTCAGATTGATTTGGAGATGCTGGTGTTGGACTGGGGTGTACAAAGTTAAAAATCACACAACACCAGGTTATAGTCCAACACGTTTAATTGGAAGCACTAGCTTTCGGAGCGCTGCTCCTTCATCAGGTGGTTGTGGAGTACTCAAGTGTAAAACACAGAATTTATAGCAAAAGTTTACAGTGTGATGTAACTGACATTATACATTGGAAAATATCTTAATTGTTAAGTCTCTCATCTGTTGGAATGACCATGATAGTTTCACTTGTTTCATATGTAAATCACAAAGCTCTATTTAAAAGTTACATTCTCAGGTTAACTGTAACAACTGGTGTCAGGCCAGATAAGATGTTGTAGGTGTTAGCCCCCTATGTTCTGTTGTCTGTGCCATAATATTTAGACTGATTCTAATCTGAAAAAATGAGTTAACAGAGATGGATTCATCTAGGTTTTGATCAACGTACAATGTAAATCTGCAAATACAAATTCACCCCACAAACGTATATGTGTTTATATGTGTGAGTATCGGAGTGCCTGTGTGTGTGTGTGTGTGTGTGTGTGTGTGTGTGTGTGTGTGTGTGTGTGTGTGTGTGTGTGTGTGTAGACAACGTTGGCTGAGGCACATGTGTACCCTAATGACCTCCTTAGGAGTCAGACACATGCTGCAACCGACAGGGTACCCTTCGTTATCCAGTACTTCCCAGGAACCGAAAAACCACACCATGTTCTTTGCGACCTGCAACACATTATCAATGAGGATGAGCACCTCACCAAGACATTCCCCACACCTCCACTTCTCACCTTTAAACAATCGAAAAACCTCAAACAGATCATTGTTTGTAGCAAACTGCCCAGCTTTCAGGACAACTCCATACAACCCTGTCACGGTCGGCTCTGCAAGACATGTCAGAGTGTGGGCATGGATACCATCATTACGCGTGGGACACCTCCCACTATGTACGTGGCAGGTACTCATGTGACTCAGCCAACGTTGTCTATCTTATATACTGCAGGCAGGGATGTCCCGAGACATGGTACATTGGGGAGACCGAGCAGAGGCTACGGCAACGGGAATGGGCCCCGTAAAACAATCAACAGACAGGAATGTTCCCTCTCAGTTGGAGAACACTTGACCTCAGACCTTCGGGTGACCATCCTCCAACGCGGACTTCAGGACAGGCAGCTGCGAAACGTGGCCAAGCAGAACTGATAGCTAAGTTCAGTTCCCATAGGGAGGGCCTCAACTGGGACCTTGGGTTCATGTCACATTACAGGTGACCACCATTGGACTATCTACACACACACACACACACTCCGATACTCACACATATAAACACATATACGTTTGTGGGGTGAATTTGTCCTTGCAGAGTTACATTGTACTTTGCTCAAAAACTGCATGAATCCACATTAGACTCTGTTAACTCATTTTTTAGATTAGAATCAGTCGAAATAATGTGGCACAGACAACAGAACACAGGGGGCCAAATAAACCTGTTGGACTATAACCTGGTGTTGTGTGAGTTGTAACTCAGTCTCAGAGTGACCTCTTTCCTCACTAATTCCCCGGATCCTCCCCAAAACTACTCGTTTCAACCCTCCTGAGCAGCTCTCACACATCTCCCTGCTCCTACATTAGTCCCCGAGAAGACAAAATCTTTGAGATTAGTTTGTTTAGCAAAGTTTAATTAACTTATTACAAAGAAAACTTACTTGAGAAGACAGATGTTAGTGACTCTGTGGATCCCAAATCCCTTGTAAACCTCACAACGTTGTCAAATTGGTCAGTTTTTGATGTTGTGAAGATGAGTCACATGAGACTCAATGTTAACGGTGTTTCTCTCTCCACCCATGCTGCCAGACCTGCTGAGTTTCTGTAATGCTTATTGTGTTTGTTTCAAGTTTTGATGATCTTACCTTGAAACTGTGGAGAGATTTTGATATTAATATGAACATTACACATCTATATCACTGGTGCATAAAACTCTTATCAATTCCTTACCACCATTTCTTCAGATTGTTTGTTCTTTTTTGTCCAGAATTCCAATTGATTTTTTTTTAACCTCGAATCCCTCAGGAGCCAATTGCAGGTCATTCTGTGATAATGTGTGTTTCATCAACATGAATTTGCTGTAACACAATTGAAGAATTGGGGACACTTTTGACAATGTGAACTTTGAAAATGTGTGTTGGCTGCAACATGATTGGCCCCAACACGTTAAGTGCTGTTCCTGAAGCGTGATTTTACTGTAACATGAAGTTGCACATGAATGGAGTGCAAGTTTATAGCTCCTTGAAAGTGGAGTTGCAGGTAGATAGGATAGTGAAGAAGGCATTTGGTATGCTTTCCTTTATTGGTCACAGTATCAAGTGTAGGAGTTGGGAGGTCAGGTTGCGGCTGTACAGGACATTGGTTCTGCCACTTTAGGAATATTGTGTGCAATTCTGGTCTCCCTACTATCGGAAGGATGTTGTGAATCTTGAAAGGGGTGAGAAAAGATTTACAGGGATGTTGTCAGGGTTGGATGAATTGAGCTCTAGAGAGAGACTGAATAGGATGGGGCTGTTATCCCTGGAGCGTCTGAGGCTGCAGGTGACCTTATAGAGTTTTATAAAATCATGAGAGTCATGGATAGGATAAACAGACAAAGTCTTTGCCCAGGGGTGGGGTCGTTCAAACCTAGAGGGCGTAGGTTCAGGATGAGAGGGGAAAGATTCAAAAGGGACTTAAGGAGCAACGTTTTTTATGCAGAGAGTGGTGTGTGCATAGAATGAGCTGCTAAAGGAAGAGGTGGAGGCTGGTAGAATTACAGCATTTAAAAGGCATCTGGATGTGTACATCAATAGGAAGGGTTTAGAGGGATAAGGGTCAGGGGCTGGCAAATGGAACTAGGTTAGGTTCGGAGATCTGGTCAACATGGATGAGTTGGAGTGAAGGGTCTGATTCTGTGCTGTGCATCTCTATGACTAATGCAATCATCATGTTCCAGAAGAACTGGTTGTGTTGATGTTATCAAATCAGGTAAAATGTGAAGTGTAGGAGGGCTACCACAGAGAAATACCAAACATACTCAAAACTCAGAATTAATTTACTAATGTCACAACAAAGGGTTGATCGATTGTGGGAAATCAACTTGCAATAGGCAGGGATAAGTAATCTTACACAGCCATTCCACATTGGGTTGTGACGGGTGGTGGACAATTAAATCATTAATTGGGGGAAGTCATGCTAAATTGTCCCATAATGCGCAGGGATGTGTAGGTTAGGGTGAATTGGCCGTGCTAAATTGTCCCATAGTGCACAGGGATCTGCAGGTTAGGGTGAATTGGCCGTGTTAAATTGTCCATAGTGCAGAGGGATGTGTAGGTTAGGGTGAATTGGCCATGCTAAATTGTCCCACAGTTCCCAGGGATGTGCAGTTTAGGGTACAGTAGTGAGGCAATGGGATTGGGTGGCTTAGTCTTCAGAAGGTCATTGTGGACATGTTGGGCCGAAGGGCCAGTTTCCACACTGTAGGGATTCTATGGATTCTATGGGAACAGATTGGGGTGAGAAGTATGTTATATCACCTTTCACACTTATTTTTATTAGATTACGAGACGATCTTTTCTGGGTGTTTCAGTTTTATTATCAGAGGGGTGTCAGCCTCTGCTCTGTAACAGATAGACCAAACCATGAGCCAACATTTCATGATGTAGATCACCTCAGAGACAACACACCAGACAGCAGCAGCTGACATTACAAATAGGCTGCAATCAAAGCTGCAACTGCTCGAGCAGTGATGGCAGATCCAGACACAATCACTGGGCGAGTTACAGAAGCTGACAGCTCCATGATGTTTGATGTGTCCTTCTTTATGATTTGGTGAAATTCATCCGAAAAACATTCAACTGCATTTATATTTGCTGTTAATATCTCCATCATGTCTTTTGATGTCACAGATTCATGATTGAGATTGGAGTTGTTCACACTGTCATGTTGGACCATCAGATACAGGAGCAGAGTTGGCCCATCGAGTCTGCTTCCCATTGGATCATGGCTGATATGGTTCTCAACTCCATTCTCCTGCCTTCCCCCCCTAACCTATGGTCCCCTTCACTTATCGAGAACGTATCTGTCACGATTTTAAATACACTCAGTGACGTGGCCTCCATAGCCTTCTGCAGCAGTGAGTTGCACAGAGACACCACTCTCTGGCTGAAGAAATTCTTCCTCATCTCAGTTCGAAAGGGTTACCCCTTCACTCTCAGGCTGTGCCCTCGGGTCCTAGCCCCCCCTCCTCGTGGAAATATCTCCACCACGTCCATTTTATCCAGGCCTGTCAGAATTCTGTAGGTTTCAATGAGATCATCACCATCCTCCTGAACTCCTTTGAGAACAGACCCTGAGTCCCAATGTACCTCTGAACAATGATCGATTTTTGTACGTTAAAACCTCCAAAGGGATGTCACAAATACATTAAGTATGAAAGAGTAATGATGGTGGGGTATAGGGCCTCTCAAAGATCAGAAAGGTCTGCCCCTGTGTGGAGTCACAGGAGATGGGAGTGATACTAAATGAGTATTTTGCATCAGTGTTTACTGTGGAGAAGGAGATGGAAGATATGGAATGTGGGGTTTTGTTGAAAAATGCCCATATTACAGAGGAGAAACACATAAAAGTGGATAAATCCCCAGGACCTGATGAGGTGTTCCCCTGAAGTTTGTAGGAAGCTCAGGAAGTGATTGCTGGTCCCAGATTGCTCCAGATGGGGTACAGAGGAGATTCCCCAGGATGTTGGCTGGGTTGGAGCAGTTCAGCGATGGAGAGAGGCTGGCTAAATTTGGGCTGTTTTCTTTGGAGCAGGGAGGATTGAGGGGGGACCTGATAGAGGTGTATAAGAGTATGAGGGGCACGGACAGCCTGGATACGAAGCAACAGTTCCCCTTAATCACAGGGTCAATAACAGGGGGGTTGGGGGGGGGGGGCGGTGGGCGCTAATTTTAAGGTGAAAGGCAGGAGGGTTTGAGGGGATTTGAGGGGCACTATCACCCAGAGGGTGGTGGGGATCTGGAATGTTTTACATGAGAGGATAGTTGATGTCACATCCTTTAAAAAGCACTTGGTGGAGCAGTTGAAATGTCAAGGCTCTGGGTCTAATGCAGGGAAGAGGGGCTGGTGTACACAGTGGTGTTCTACTGGGAAGGCTGATGCCAAGTAGAGTCATAGAGTCAGAGAGATGTACACCTGCCAGCACCCAGCCCATATCCCTCCAAACCCTTCCTTTTCCTACACCCATCCAGGTGCCTTTTCAATGTTGCAATTGTACCAGCCTTCACCACTTCCTCTGGCAGCTCATTCCACACACATACCACCCTCTGTGTGAAAAGGTTGCCACTTTGGCTTCTTTTCCATATCTTTCCCCTCTCACCCTAAACCTTTGCCCTCTAGTCCTGGACTCCCCCACCCCAGAGAAGAGACTTTGTCTATTTATCCTATCATGCCCCTCATGATTTTATAAACCTCTATCAGGTCACCCCTCAGCCTCTGTCGCTCAAGAGAGAACAGCCTTCACCTATTCAGTCTCTCCGATAGCTCAAATCCTCCAACCCTGGCAACATCTTTGTGCATCTATTCTAAACCCTTGCAAGTTTCACAACATCCTTCTGATAGGAAGGACACCAGAAATGCATGCACACACAGATATACACACACACACACAGTCACTTGGCATGTGTGAGAGTAGGTGCAGGAGAGACTGTGAGAGAGTGTGAGAGAGTGAGTGCGATCATTGTGCGCAATTCTCTAATCCCATCCTCCCCCTCATGTCCCTTGGTTCATTTAGACACAAGAACGAAAGCAAGATCATTTATGGGAGAGGGGGAAAGAGAGAGAGAGAGAGCTAGAGAAAGAGAGATTGTGTGCAAGAGAGCGATCGTGAGATTGTACATGAGAGAGACTGACCTCCCCCTGTCCCCAAGGGGCTCCTCTATCACACACCGCAATGAAATCAGACGCTGTGTTCAGGAGCAGGACATGGCCTGTGGAATTAGAACGTCTGTTCATGAGGACACTCAGATCCAGGAATCCATCAGAGAATGACAGCAGAACAGAGAGAATCAAACAAAGAACTCGGTGCTGAATTTGTGGGAGATTACAGTTGAGAATACAGAGCCAGTGATATACCGACCCTGTTGTAGCACAGTCGAGAGGTTGTTTGTGTCTGGGTGTGGGATACATTTGATGGAGACAGTTTAAACTGAGTTGAACTCTGCGTCTCTGCTTGGGGAATGTCCGTCCTTCATTTTTCTGACTGCGACATCATCCAGAATTGCACACAATATTCCAAAAATGGCCGAACCAATGTCCTGTACAGCCGCAATGTGACCTCCCAACTCCTATACTCAATACTCTGACCAATAATGGACAGCATACCAAATGCCTTCTTCACTATCCTATCTGCTTGTGACTCCACTTTCCAGGAGCTATAAAGCTGCATGCCAAGGTCTCTTGGTTCAGCAACACTCCCCTCGACCTGACCATTAAGTGCATAACACCTTGATTTGCCTTTCCAAATGCAGCACCTCACATTGATCTAAATTAAACTCCACCTGCCACTCCTTGACCCATCGGCCCCTCTGATCAAGATCCTGCTGTGCTCTGGGCTAACCTTCTTCGCTGTCTACTACACACCCAATTCTGGTGTCATCTGCAAACTTACTAACTATACCTCCTGCATTCACACCCAAACCATTTATATAAGTGATAAAAAGCAGTGGACCCAGCACTGATCCTTGTGGCACACCACTGGTCACAGGCCTCCACTCGGAAAACACAGTAAACACTGATGCAAAATCCTCATTTAATATCGACCCCCATCTCCTGCAGTACCACTCATAGGCTGCCCTGCTGATCTTTGAGGAGCCCTATTGTCTCCCTAGTTACCCTTTTGTCATTAATGTATTGATACAATCCCTTTGGAATTCTCCTTAACCCTATTTGCCAAATCGATCTCATGTCCACTTTTTGCCCTCCTGATTTCGCTCTGAAGTATACTCCTGCTGCCATTACTCTCCTCCAAGGATTAACTTGATTTCTGCTATCTATCCCTGACATGTGTTTCTTAACTAAATCCTCAATATCTCCCGTCATCCAGCTTTCTCTATACCTTACCTTTCCTTACCATTTCCGGTAACAGCAACATGTTGTCTCTGGACTCGTGTCGCCTCATTTTCGAAGGCTTCCCATTTTCCTTAATCTGCAAATCATCCCTCCCCCAACTCCCACACTGTACTTTTGAATGTTCTTGTCTAATACCGTCAAAATTGGCCTTCCTCCCATTTAGAACGCGAACCTGTAGATCCAGTCTGTCCTTTTCCATCGTTGTTTTAAAACCAATACAATTATAGAATTATGTTTGCTGGCCCCAAAGTGCTCCCCCACTGACACTTCGATTTCCTGCTGAATAAGGGTATAGTACATGAGTGTGGTGCTGGAAAAGCTCAGCAGGTCAGTCAGCATCCGAAGGGCAGGAGAATTGCCTTTTCGGGCACAATCCATTCATCAGGAAAGTGAAACGTCCGAAACGTCGATTCTCCTGCTCCTTGGATGCTGCCTGACCTGCTGTGCTTTTCCAGCACCACACTCTCGACTCTGACCTCCAGCATCTTCAGTCCTCACTTTCTCCTGCAGTCTATAATACAATCCCAATAAGGTGATCATCCCTTTCTCATTTCTCAGTTCCACCCAAATAACTTCACTCCATGTATTCTCAGGAATATCCTTCCCAAGTACAGCCGTGATATTATCCCTGATGAAAAATGCCATTCCCTCCCCTGTCTTGCCCCCCACCTTCCTATCCTGCCCTATTGGATTTGTATCAGGGAACATTAAGCTGCCAGTCCTGTCCATCCCTGAACCACGTCTCTGTAATCACTATGATATCCCAGCCCCATGTTCCTAACCATGCCCTGCGTTCATCCGCCTTCCCTGTTAGTCCCCTAACATTGAAAAAATCCTTGTCCTCCTCTTTGCTGACACTATCATTGGGTTAACTCTCTGACATATGTGTGCAAGATCAGCTTAATCCCCGAGACATTAATTTCAGATTTTCTAACCACTTTTGACAGAAGCGTTCTGATATTTCTATTCTTCCTGAAGATCTGAACCTGCCCTCTCTCAGGGACAAAACCTCCCTGGGTCTGAATGTCTGAAAATGAGGAATTTGCAACAGCAACAGTATGTGATGGAAGGCAGTTATAGGAAGGGGGGAAAGCCTCAGATACAGTCACATAGATGGGTTAACTGCAGGAAAGGTAAGAGAGGTAGGCACCCAGTTCAGGAGTCTTTTGTGGATATGCCCATTTCAAACAGGTTTGCTGGTTGGAAAACGTAGGGGGTGCTGGATTCTCAGGGGAACGTAGCACGAACAGCCAAGTTTCTGGTGTTGAGACGGGCTCGAATGCAATGAGGGGTATGTCGGGTTCCAAGAGATCAATTTTGTTTGGGGATTCTGTAGTCCAAGGTACAGACGGACGTTTCTGTGGCCAACAACGAGAAAGCAAATGGTGTGTTGCTTCCCTGTGTCCAGGATCAAGGATGTCTCAGAGAGCGTGTAGAATATTGTCACGGGAGAAAGGGGCCAGCAGGATGTGGATGTACCTACTCAAGAAGGTGCGAAACCTGACCTACTCATGGAAAATAAGGCAGGGCTGGTGACTGAGTGTCAGTGGGGGAGCACTTTGGGGCCAGCAACCATCATTCTATTAGATTTAAAATAGTGATGGAAAAGGATAGATCAGATCTAAAAGTTGAAGTTCTAAATTGTAGAAAAGCCAATTTTGACGGAATTAAGCAAGAACTTTCTACAGCTGATTGGGGGCAGATGTTCGCAGGTAAAGGGACGGCTGGAAAATGGGAAGCCTTCAGAAATGAGGTATCGAGAATCCAGAGAAAGTATATTCCTGTTATGGTGAACGGAAAGCCTGGTGGTTATAGGGAATGCTGGATGACTGAAGAAATTTAGGGTTTTGTTCAGAAAAAGAAGGAAGCATATGTCAGGTACAGACAGAATAGATCGAGTGAATCCTTAGAAGGGTACAAAGGATGTAGGAGTATACTGAAGAGGGAGATCATGAGGGCAAAAAGGGGACATGAGTAGCTGAAACAAATAGAATTAAGGAGAATCCAAAGGGTTTTTACAAATACATTAAGGACAAAAGGGTAACTAGGGAGAGAATAAGGCCCTTCAAAGATCAACAAGGTGGCCTTTGTGTGGAGATGCAGAAAATGGGGGAGATACTAAATGAGAACTTTGCATCAGTGTTTACTGTGGAAAAGGATATGGAAGATATGGAATATAGGGAAATAGATGGTGACATCTTGCAAAATGTCCAGATTACAGAGGAAGAAGTGCTGGATGTCTTGAAACGGGTAAAGGTGGATAAATCCCCAGGACCTGATCAGGTGTACCCAAGAACTCTGTGGGAAGCTAGAGAAGTGATTGCTGGGCCTCTTGCTGAGATATTTGTCTCATCAATATTCACAGGTGAGGTGCCAGAAGACTGGAGGTTGGCTAACGTGGTGCCACTGTTTAAGAAGGATGGTAAGGACAAGCCAGCGAACTACAGACCAGTGAGCCTGACCTTAGTGGTGGGAAAGTTGTTGGAGGGAATCCTGAGGGACAGGATGTACATGTATTTGGAAAGGCAAGGACTGATTAAGATCGTCAACATGGCTTGGTGTGTGGGAAATCATGTCTCACAAACTTGATTGAGTTTTTTGAAGAAGTAGCAAAGAGGCTTGATGAGGGCAGTGCGGTGGATGTGATCTGTATGGATTTCAGTAAGGCATTCGACAAGGTTCCCCATGGGAGACGGATTAGCAAGGTTAGATCTCATGGAATACAGGGAGAACTAGCCATTTGGTTACAGAGTTGGCTCAAAGGTAGAAGAAAGAGGGTGGTGGTGGAGGGCTGTTTTTCAGACTGGAGGCCTGTGACCAGTGGAGTGCCACAAGGATCAGTGCTGGGTCCTCTACTTTTTGTCATTTAAATAAATGACTTGGATGCGAACAGTTAGTAAGTTTGCAGATGACACCAAAATTGGAGGTGTAGTGGACAGTGAAGAGGGTTACCTCCGATTACAACAGGATCATGACCAGATGGGCCAGTGGGCTGAGAAGTGGCAGATGGTGTTTAATTCAGATAAATGCGAGGTGCTGCATTTTGGGAAAGCAAATCTTAGCAGGACTTATACACTTAATGGTAAAGTTCTAGAGAGTGCTGCTGAACAAAGAGACCTTGGAGTGCAGGTTCCTAGCTCATGGAAAGTGGTGTCACAGGTAGATAGGATAGTGAAGAAGGCATTTGGTACGATTTCTTTTATTGGTCAGAGTATTGAGTACAGGAGTTGGGAGGTCATGTTGCGGCTATTGGAATATTGCGTGCAATTCAAGTCTCCTTCCTCTTGGAAAGATGTTGTGAAACTTGAAAGGGTTCAGGAAAGATTTACAAGGATGTTGCCAGGGTTGGAGGATTTGAGCTATGGGAAGAAGGTGAATCGGCTGGGGCTGTTTTCTCTGGAGCATTGGAGGCTGGAGGGGTGACCTTATCAAGGTTTATAAAATCATGAGGAGCATGGATAAGATAAATAGACAGAGTATTTGCCCTCGTGTGGTGGAGTCCAAAACTAGAGGGCATAGGTGAGAGGGGAAAGACATCAAAGAGACCTAAGGGGCAACATTTCTAGACAGAGGGTGGCTTGTGAATGGAATGAATGCTAGAGGAAGTGGTGGAGGCTGGTACAATTGCAACATTTAAGAGTCATTTGGACAGATATATGAATAGGAAGGGTTTGGAGGAATATGAGCCAGGTACTGGCAGGTGGGACTAGATTGGGATGGGATATCTGGTAAGCATGAATGGGTTGGACCGAAGGGTCTGTTTCCATGCTGTATACTCAATGACTCTATTATGTATGAGACATGTGCTGAGACAGAGGGTGATGGTGATATCATACATGGGAAGGAGAAAGAACTTGTGAGATTTTACATGAGAGAGAGAAAAACAGTGAGATCGTGCATGAGACAGAGATAGAAAGAGAGTTTGTATGTGAGAGATTTACCTTCCCTGACAGTGTGGGGCTCCTGTATCACACACCAGAATGAAATCAGACGCTGTGTTTAGGAGCAGGACATGGCCGGTGGAATTAGAACATCTGTTCATTAGGATGCTCAGAACCAGGAATCCAGCAGAGAATGACAACAGAACAGAGAGAATCAAACAAAGAACTTGGTGTTGAATTAGTGGAAGTGTAGAGTAGAGAATGTAGAGTCAGTGATGGACTGAACCTGTTGTACCACGGTTGAGAGTTCAGGACTGTGTCTTTGTATCTGTGTGTGGGGGTGTGTGATGGAGACAGTTTAAACTTAACTTACTCTGAGCCTCTGCTTGGGGAATGCCTATTCTTCAGCTATTTGACTGCAACATCATAGAGAGCTCTCCCCACGCTGTACCTGTTCTGGGAGGCATTAATGCAGACAGTGTCGAGACAGCTTTACTCTGTATCTCCCCCCATTAAACAGGACATATCATTGGAATGTGCAGATGATACACAAATTGCCAATGGAGTATTCAGGAAAGAGCAGTAGACCTTCGGAGGATCCAAGCAGGTGCTGTTTACTGTCGTTGGGAAGGTGTCTGAGGATGAAAGTGGTCCACAGGATTGCTGATGTCATCTCAGTAAAACACTCACAGAGAGACCTCCTTCCTGTTGTTGGCCAATGAATATGAAGCACAGAATTCCAGTGAAATAGGCCTGTGAGGGCTGAGGGCTTTCTCTGTTTGTCATAAAGAGCAAAATGGTCACCCAATGTCCTTGGGGGAAGAGGCCTGGCCTGGATTTAACCCAAATCACAGCCTGACACTGCAACCCCACAAAGTAACTGAGGGATGGACATTTATAAATCACATTCCATGCCTTCAGTGTCATCTCAAACTGGGTTCGGGGGAATGGAGCAGTTTTGTAGTGTCCTCAGTGTGTGATTGAGGGAACAGGGAAACTAATTTCTGAGGCAGATAGCGAGAGAGTTACAGACACAGATACAGAGCCAGACACACACAGAGGCAGGATGGGAGTGTCCTGGAGATGTTTCAGAGCTCACTCTGAGACAGACACAAGCTGTACACTAGCAGATGGTAGTGAATTATTCGCTGGGACCCACAGTGCGCTGGACACAGTCTCTGTGAATGACTGAGATGATGGGATCCCGTGTTCCAGTTACTGATTATACAAAGTGATGTGGGACAGTAAAGGCGGACGCAGAAAGGCTGGGAAGGGAGTTGGACAGGTTCAGTGAGTGAGTGAGTAAGACACAGTCTTTGCAGTATCACAGAGAGAAATGGGAGGCTTTGTTCCTTCATTTTAATCTTGAAACTGTTTCAGAGTATTGTTGGAGTTTTAGACATTGATTCTAATCCTAGACCCAGAAGCAGCAAAACACCTTTCTCTTTCTCTATCCCAGCAGTTGTCATTATTGTCCCAAAAACATCTATTCCCTCTGATCCTGGTAAATCCCAGGGAGACAATCCTGCGTTTCGTTCACTTCCCTCCCTCCCCAGTGACCCCTTCCTGTCCAGTTATCATTCTGGGGAATCTATACTGCACTCAGATACACACACACTCCCCAACTCCCCACTCTTTCTTGCCTCTCCCTATTTGTAAAGTCAATGTCAGTGCTGGGCTAACATGAAATGGCTGCCAACATATCTAAGATGGCAGACACCTTCAGAACCCTTTGTGCTGGCTTTGTAGATTAAAACAGCCCCTCACAGTTTGTCCATGATCATTTCTCAGCCTCCTACAGTGAGGTGGGAAGTGATGGTGTTTGGGTGTTAGCCTGCAGAGAGACAATCCAGACTAAATGGGACAATGTTAACCTTGGGGGGGTGGGCCGGAGCAGAGAAGGTTTCAGTGATGGCTCTGGAATCCTGTCAGCACAGGAGAGGTACACACACACACACACAGTCACAGACATGCTCACACAGTTACACAGGAACATGGAATGACCAAGTACACTGGGACTTTCAAATATTAAAGCTCCATTAAAGAATCCCTGGATGTCTGATTGAACAGAATGTGTGTGAGCGTGTGACAGAAAGAGAGTGCGTGCATGTGAGAGAGGGGAGTGTGTGTGAATGGGACAGAGAATGAGTGTGTGTGCAAGAGGAACATTGTGTGCAAGCGTGAGAGAAAGATGGAGTTTATGTGTCAGTGCGAGAGTGTGTGTGTGCGAGCACGAGAGAGTGCATGAACACAAGAGAGAATGTGTGAATGTGAGAGAGAGTGCCTAAACGCATGAGAGAGAGTGTGCCAACATAAGTGTAGGGCGGCACAGTGGCACAGTGGTTAGCACTGCTGCCTCACAGCACCAGAGACCCGGGTTCAATTCCTGACTCAGGCGACTGACTGTGTGGAGTTTGCACGTTCTCCCCGTGTCTGCGTGGGTTTCCTCCGGGTGCTCCGGTTTCCACCCACAGTCCAAAGCTGTGCGGATCAGGTGAATTGGCCATGCTAAATTGCCCATAGTGTTAGGTAAGGGGTAAATGTAGGGGAATGGGTGGGTTTCGCTTCGGCGGGTAGGTGTGGACTTGTTGGGCCGAAGGGCCTGTTTCCACACTGTAAGTAATCTAATCATTTCATAAGAGAGAGTCTGCGCAAACGCAAGAGAGAAAGAGAGAGAATGTGAGGGCAAACACGAGTGAGACAGTGCACTAATTTGAGAGAGACATTGTGCGGAAATGTGAGAGACAGAGTGTGCACAAATGTGAGCAAGGGAGAGTGCACGCTAATGCAAGAGTGAGAGTGCACTCAAATGTGAGAGAGCGTGTGCACAAACGTGAATGTGTGCGAATGCAAGAGAGTGTGTGTGAACGAGAAAGAGAGTGTGCACGAACGCGAGTGTGCGTGAATGCAAGAGAGCAAGTGTGCGTGGATGTGTGAGAGAGAGCACTAACGTGAGAGAGAGAGAGAGTGCGCGAACATGAGAGACTGTGCAGCTTGAGGGAAAGTGTTTGCAAACGCAAGAGAGCGAGAGTATGCAAACACAAGAGATAGAGTGTGCACAAATGCATGAAAGTGTGTACAGAAACACAAGAGTGCACAAATATGAGATAGAGATTGTGCAAATGTGAGAGAGTGTGTGCAAATATGTGAGATACAGAATGCACAAAAGCATGAGAGAGAGTATGTACAGAAAGCAGATGAAAAAGAGTGCAAAGGTGCAACAGGGAGAGTGGGTGAGCAGATGCAAAAGAGAGTGTGCGACCGCGAGAGAGAGGGAGAGTACACGAATGCGAGAGAGAGCGTTTGCGTGAGTGCGAGAGAGACAGTCTGTGTGAATGCAAGACAGAGTATGCGAATGTACAAGAAAGAGATTGCATAAATGCAAGAGAGAGAGAGACAGTGCATGAGAGAGAGTGTGTGTGAACACAAGAGAAAGTGTGAATGAAAGTGAAAGAGAGAGAGTGTGTTTGGAATGCGAGAGAGGTAGTGTGCGTGAGCGAGAGAGTGAGCATGAAATCACGAGAGAGAGTGCGTAAACACGAGAGAACGTGCAAGCACAAGAGGTAGCATGCGAATGTGAGTGTGTGTGCACGAACACGAGAGACTATATGTGTGTGAATGCGAGAGTGTGTGAGCAAACGTGAGAGAGAGTGCACGCGATCGTGAGAGAGTGTGTGTGTGACTGGGAGAAAGGGAATGTGCATGAACATGAGAGAGAGTATGTGTGAACATGATGGAGTACGTGCAAGCGCGAGAGTGTGTGTGTGAGAATGCGCGAGTGTGAAAGTGTGTGCAAAAGAGAGAGCACATAAAAGTGAGAGAGATATGCGAGAGATATGTGAGTGTGTGGGTATGCAAGAGGAAGAGACTGTGTGTGAACGTGTGAGAGTGTGCGTGAATGTGAGTTATATAGTGTGCATGAACATGAGTGAGACAGTGTGCATGTGTGTGAAAGAGATGTGCAAGTGTGCTAGAGGAAGAATGTGTATACATGAGAGTGTGCTTGTGAGAGAAAGTGTTGGTGTGCTCGAGAGAGTGAGCACATGCAGGAGAGAGAGTGTGTGTGTGCATGCAAGAGAGAGAGTGTGTGAGTGAGAGACAGCGTGTTTCAGAGCGTGCGAGAGAACGTGTACCTGCATGAGCGAAAAAGACGGGATGCTTGCGAGAAAGCCTGCCCGAGAAAGATTGTTTGTGTGTGCGAGAGCGAGTGTGTGTGTGTGTGTGTGCGTGTATGAGAGGGTGTGTACATGTGCGCACTTTGTGTGAATGTACCTGCAAGAGAAGGAGAGTGTGTTTGTGAGAGAGTGTGTGAGTGAGAGGGAGAGCATGCCCTTGTGAGACAGAGTGGGTGTGTGCTTACATGAGAGAGAGAGAATGTGTGCACGCAAGAGAGAGTGTGTGCATGAGAGGGAAAGACTGTATGGGCCTGCGTGTGAGAGAAATAGAGATTGCGTGTGTGAAAGAAAGAGTGTGTGCATGTGAGGCTGTGCATGCACAATAGAAAGAGTGTGTGTGTGTGTGGGCATGAGTGTGAGAGAGTGTGTTTGTGAGCGTGTGTGTGTGTGTTAGAGTGTATAACAGACTTTGTGAGAGAAGGAATTTTGGAGAGAGTGTGTGTGCGCATGTGGGTGTGTGGGGGGTGATACAAGTGTCTGTGACAGAGTGCGTGTTTGTGTGTGTGTGTGCGTGTGTGTGTGTGTGTGTGTGTAAAAGAGTATAGGTCTGTGAGAGGGTTTGTGTGTGTGTGGGAGTGTATGTGTGAGCGTATGTGAGACAGTCTGTGGGAGAGTGTGTGTATGTGCAGGAATGTCTGTCTGTCTGTGAGTGTGCATGTCTGTGTGTGTGTGTATGTGTGTCTGTGTCTGTGTGTGTGTGTGTGTGTGTTAATGTTTCAGCCTCTGGGTAATTGCTGTCTTACAATTTGATTGTATTTTGATGTTGTGGTGATGTTATATAATGTATTAGGGTTGGTGGGTTGCATTTCAACCTGGGATCTTGCTGTGTAATATTGCATCAAAGTGCTCTCACTCCCCCCCCCCCACCAACAAAACCAGTCTCATCTTTTCTCTCTTTTGTCCCGAGGAACTTTTTTTTGGGAAAGCTGTAAAGTGAAGATCCAAAATGTCTGGGGCCAGGAAAGCCTTGGACACGAACAACCTCCAGAGGGGGAGCACAGGCCTGAGGCCTGAGGCCTGTTCACCAGGCTGCACCCCGTTGGGCCCAGGTGAGTTGTGCCCTGTTTATTACCCCAAGGTTTCATCTCCTCTGGGGGTGGGGAGTGTGGTGGGAAACAGCCTGGTTTATAGGGGCCTCTGGTTAACTGGGTCCTGTCAGATTGCGGCCCTGTCATTTTTGAAATGGGTTTGAAGCCTGAGGTTAAAATAACCGAGACTCGGGACCGTGACACATACAGGATAACCCCCAGGATCTGGGAGGCAAGACTCCCTCAGGAGGGAATTAAAACCCAAAATATCTGACCCTCTGTAAAAACTTGTCACAGTGTCAGAGGAAGATGGGTCATTGAGAGGGCAGGATGATAACATTCAACAGAGAGAGAAGGAGAGCAAGAGAGAGAATTGAAAAATGGAGAGAATGGGAGAAACACAAGGAGAGAGATGGAGAGGTCTTGTGAGATTGTGAAATAGCTGTAATTTTTAATTCTGGGCTGACTGGAAATATACAAACTGAACCAGCATCACAGAGGGAAACAAAAACGATCAGATTATCGAGCTGATGCAGAATTGTCACATGTGGGATCTTGTTGTGCATCAGTTGCCCTGAGGTCACCGTTGCAGGTAGTGAGTGTTTTAATCAGCTGACTCATCAATTGAAAAGCTTTTCAACATGAAAATTGAACTCATCGCCCACCATGTTTGTGTTTGGATGTTGTTGAGAGATTGTCTGTGTCACTGACAGGGGAAAAACCCTGGGATCTTGCTGTGCCATCTCCCACCAAAAGATTTTCCTGCTTTGCCTTTCAACGAATGCTGCCTCTTACCTTCCAAAGGGAACTTTCCAGCCACTTGGAGAGAGAGAGTTTGAGACCAGGAAACCTTCGAACAAGAACTTTCTCCAGCGGGGGAACACAGTTCTGAGGCCTGTTTAACAGGCTGCACCCTGTGGGGGCCCAGGTGAGTTTTGTCTGCAGATTACCCTGTGATTTAATCCCCTCCCTGGGGGTGGACTGGCTTTTTACAGGGCCTCTGGTTAATTGGGTCCTGTCGGATTGCGGCCCTAGCAGTTTTAAAACAGGTTTGAAGCCTGGGCTTAAAGTAACTGGGACCTTGGGATTTAACACAAACACGTCAATCGCCAGCGAGTGTCTGACAGACAGAGGACTCCCACGGAAGCAATTAAAAGCTTAAATGAGAAACTCTCTCCATAGACCCGTTCTAATGTCAGAGTAACGTGAGATGTGTATAGGCCATGGGCTTAAATGTGAAAATTGTAGAAATAAGGCACAGGTCGGCCATTTCTATTCAATTCACTGAGTATCTGGGAGTGAGTTTCTCTCTGTCTTTCTCTCTGTGTCCCCTATAGTGAACCCTCTCTGTTTTCTTTTGTTGGACTTTTCAAACAAATCCAGATTGGACAGACAGAGAGAGAGATGGATAGGTTTAAGAGGGAGATGGCGATACACACAGAGAGACAGAGAGAAGGAGATGGTGACACATAGAGAGACAGAGGGAGATGGCAACAGAGATGGAGGGGGAGGGAAAGATGGCAACAGAGAGAGAGAGTGAGGTGGCGGGGGAATGGTGACACAGGGAGGGGGGGGGGGAGGGTGAGATGGCGACATAGAGGAGGTCAAATGGTGACAGAGAGAAAGAGGTGGAGATAACAACACAAAGAGAGAGATGGGGAGATGGTGACAGAGAGAGAGAGGGGGGAGATAGTGACAGAGCGAGAGAGAGGGAGATAGTGACAGAAAGAGAGGAAGAGATGGTGAGAGAGGGAGGAGATGGCAACACAAAGAGAGAGGCGGGGGGGAGATGGTGACACAGAGAGAGAGAAACGGAGAGAGAGTGACACAGAGAGGGAGAGGGGGAGATGGTAACACAGAGAGAGAAAGAGAGAGAGAGAGGGAGATGGTGACACAGAGAGAGAGAGGGAGATGGTGACACAGAGAGAGAGAGATGAAGGTGGTGACACAGAGAGAGAGGGGAGAGGGGAGATGGTAATACAGAGAGAGTGGGAGATGGTGACACAGAGAAATAGAGGGAGATGGTGACACAGAGAGAGAGAGAGAGATATGGTGACAGAGAGAGAGAGGGAGATGGTGACACAGAGAGAGAGGGAGATGGTGACAGAGAGACAGGGGGAGATGGTGACACAGAGAGAGAGGGTGATGATGACAGAGAGGGAGAAAGGGAGATTGTGACACAGAGAGAGAGAGGGAGATGGTGACAGAGAGAGAGGGAGATGATGACACAGAGAGAGAGAGAGGGAGATGGTGACAGAGAGAGAGAGAAAGGGAGATGGTGACACAGAGAGAGAGAGATGGTGACAGAGAGAGAGAGAGGGAGATGGTGACACAGAGAGAGAGAGAGGGAGATGATGACACAAAGAGAGAGAGGAAGGTGGTGACAGAGAGAGATGGTGGAGAGAGGGAGATGGTGATACAGAGAGAGGGAGAAGGGGAGATGGTGACACAGAGAGAGAGGGAGAGGGGGAGATGGTGACACAGAGAGAGAGAGGGAGATGGTGACACAGAGAGATGGTGACACAGAGAGAGAGAGAGAGAGAGGGGAGGGAAATGGTGACAGAGAGAGAGAGAGAGAGACGGAGATGGTGACACAGGGAGAGAGAGGGGGAGATGGTGACACACAGTGAGAGAGACGGAGATGATGACACAGAGAGGGAGAGGCAGAGGGGGAGATGGTGACACAGAGAAGGGGATTTGGTGACACAGAGTGAGACAGGACCAGGAGAGAGACGGGCCGGGAGAGCGAGTCAGGGAGACCCCCAGTTACAAACTGAATTGTGAAATTGCTGGCACTATTGGGACCTTGCTGTGTGAGAAGTACATGGGGGAGGGTAACGCGCTTATGGAGGGGGTGTTGCTGGGGATGGGGTGGAGTGTTCTGGCGTGGGACAAAGACGGTGAAATACCCCAGGGGTGCCACACCCAGCTGCCTGTGGGATCTTGCTGTGCACCCCTCTGCCTGTGGGTCACCCCTTACACATCAGAGCAGCCTGTGGACAGAGCCTGGGCTCTGTATCATCCCCCACTTCCCCCAAGAAAGACCTTCCCCTCCCCTCAGAATGTGCTATTGACCTGGCTAATGGCTGCAGGAAAAGGAGATGGGAACCCAGTTTAACTGGGAGGGAGGGAGGGAGGAGAGGAGAGGGCATTTCTGTCAGAACGGAGGGGGAATGGAGAGCGAGGGAGGGGAGAGAGAAAGGACGGGTTGGGGTTGGGGTGGAGAGAGGATAGAGGGGGTGTGGGAGAGACATAGATCAATTCTCGAGAGCAGGAGAAAGCTGAACAGAGCTGGAAACGTAGATAGGGGCAGAGAGAGGGAAGAGAGGGAGAACGAGAGAGGGAGGGTGGGGAGGAGTGAGTGAGAGTGTGAGAGAGAGGGAGAGAGCTGACTGTCCCAGTGGAAGGTTCATGGTTTAAAACGGGTTTGAAGCCTGGGGTTAAAGTAACCGAGGACTCGGGATTGTGACACAAACAGGTTAATCCCCAGGATCTGGGAGGCAGGATTCCCTGAGGAGGGAATTGAAACCTTCAATGGGAAACTCTCTCCAAAGACCTGTTCTCATGTCAGAGTGATGTGAGAGGTGTATAGGCCAGGGGGATAAAATGTGATAATCACAGAAATACATACAGGATGGCCATTTCAATTCAATTCACTGTGTATCTGGGAGGGGGGTCTCTGTCTGTCTCTCCAGGTTTCTTTTGTTGAATTTTCAAACAAATAAAACTGACCCACACACAACAAAATGAGCTGTCACTATTTAATAATTAGAGTGGTGCTGGAAAAGCACAGCAGTTCAGGCAGCATCTGAGGAGCAAGAAAGTCAACGTTTCAGGCAAAAGCCCTTCATCAGGAATAGAGGCAGAGTGCCTGCAGGGTGGAGAGATAAATGAGAGGGGGTGGGGGTGGGGAGAAAGTAGCATAGAGTACAATAGGTGAGTGGGGGTGGGGATGGAGGTGATAGGTCAGGGAGGAGGGTGGGGAAGGTAGGGGGAAAGGGAGATAGGCAGGTAGAACAGGTCATGGGGACAGTGCTGAGCTGGAAGTTTGGAACTGGGGTGAGGTGGGGGAGGGGTAAATGAGGAAACTGGTGAAGTCCACATTGATGCCCTGGGATCGAAGTGTTCCGAGGCGGAAGATGAGGCGTTCACCTGGACCATCTCTGACCTCTCCACTTCATTAATGACGACTGACTTGACACCGACATTTTTTCAAACCCACCGACTCCCACAGCTACCTGGATTATACCTCTTCCCACCCTACCTCCTGCAAAAATGTCATCCCGTATTCCAATTCCTCCGCCTCTGCCGTACCTGCTCCCAGGAGGACCAGTTCCATCACAGAACACACCAGATGGCCTCCTTCTTCATTGACCGCAATTTCCCTTCCCACGTGGTTAATGATGCCCTTCAACGCATCTCGTCCATATCCTGCCGCCCACCCTCAAACCCCACCCCTCCAACCGTAACAAGGACAGACCCCCCTGGTGCTCACCTTCCACCCTACCAACCTTCGCATAAACCACATCATCCAACGACATTTCCGCCGCCTCCAAACAGACCCCACCACCAGGGATATATTTCCCTCCCCACCCCTTTCCGCCTTCCTCAAAGACCGTTCCCTCCGTGACTACCTGGTCAGGTCCACGCCCCCAAAAACCCACCCTCCCATCCTGGCACCTTCCCCTGTCACCGCAGGAATTGCAAACCCTGCGCCCACACCTCCTCCCTCACCTCCACCCAAGGCCCTAAAGGAGCCTTCCACATCCATCAACGTTTTACCTGTACATCCACCAAGATCATTTATTGTATCCGTTGCTCCTGATGCAGTCTCCTCTACATTGGGGAGACTGGATGCTGCCTAGCGGAGCGCTTCAGGGAACATCTCTGGGACACCCACACCAATCAATCCCACCGCCCTGTGGCCCAACATTTTAACTCCCTCTCCCACTCAGCCAAGGTCATGGAGGTCCTGGGCCTCCTTCACCGCCGCTCCCTCACCACCAGACGCCTGGAGGAAGAGCGCCTCATCTTCCGCCTCGGAACACTTCAACCCCAGGGCATCAATGTGGACTTCACCAGTTTCCTCATTTCCCCTTCCCCCACCTCACCCCAGTTCCAAACTTCCAGCTCAGCACTGTCCCCATGACCTGTCCTACCTGCCTATCTCCCTTCCCACCTATCTGCTCCACCCTCCTCCCTGACCTATCACCTCCATCCCCATCCCCATTCACCTATTGTACTCTATGCTACTTTCTCCCCACCCCCACCCTCCTCTCATTTATCTCTCCACCCTGCAGGCACTCTGCCTCTATTCCTGACGAAGGGCTTTTGCCCTAAACGTCGACTTTCCTGCTCCTCCAATGCTGCCTGACCTGCTGTGCTTTTCCAGCACCACTCTAATCTGGACTCTGGTTTCCAGCATCTGCAGCCCTTGTTTTTACCCCGTCATTATTTAAAGTGGGGAGAGGGCGGGGCAGAGGGATAAAGATTACAGTGTGCAGGATTAAATCAGAGAGAGTTATCAGAGATGGACAGAATGTGAGTGGGACAACAGAGAGGGAGAACAGAGAGAGAGCGGGGAACAGAGAGAGGGGGGAAAGAGAGAGAGCGGGGAACAGAGTCAGCGGAACAGAGAGAGAGCGCGCGAGAACAGGAGGGGGGTGAACAGAGAGACGGGACAACGGGGGGTAGAACAGAGAGAGAGGGGGCAACAGAGCGAGAGGGGGAACAGGGCAAGAGGGGGAATGAGGGAATAGAGAGAGAGGATCAGACAGAGAAGTGGGAACAGTTGGAGAGGGGGAACAGAGACAGAATGGGGGAAATAGAGAGAGATGGGCGAAAGGGGGGAATAGAGAGAGAGGGGGGCAACAGAGAGAGGGGGAACAGAGAGAGAGAGAGAGTCGGGAACTTAGAGAGAGGGGGCAGCAATGGGGGGGCAATAGAGAGAGCGGGGTAATAGAGAGAAGGGGTACACAGAGAGAGGGGGAACAGAGAGAGAGAGAGTTGGGGGACTAGAGAGAGAAAGGGGGAACAGAGAGAGTGAGAGGGAGAGGAATGGAGAAGACGGGGGTATTGTTTGGGATTTGTCAAACAGTAGGATTGGTCCTTCTGTCATCATGGAGACAGGATCGAACCCTTAACCAGGGTCAGGAACACAGATGATCTATCTGTGGTCACACTGCTGCTTGTGGGATCTTGCTGTGTGTTTCTAGCCTCGGGCCAATTGCTCTTTAGTGATTTCTTTGTATTTCGATGTTGCTTGATGTTCTGCAATGCATTAATGATGCAGTAATTAAACTGACCCAGTATCACAGGGTAAAGTGGGAGACTGGAGAAGGCAGAGAGCAGTGGGATCTTGCTGTGCTCTTGGTGTCGCTGCTGTATTTTATTTCAAATTGCTTTTTATTTCCCTCTCAGTCTGTTCCCCCGCCCCGAGGAGGGGATTAGATCCAGGAGCTGAAATTCAGGACGGTGCAGAGACAGAGGGAATCAAATCATTTCTGCCCCGAGGAATCATCAGCCCAGAGCCAGAACCAGAGAGAGAGAGAGAGAGACAGCAAGAGAGAGAGAGAGAGAGACAGCGAGAGGGAGAGAGAGTGAGACAGCGAGAGGGAGAGAGAGTGAGACAGCGAGAGAGAGAGAGAGAGACAGCGAGAGAGAGAGAGAGGCAGCGAGAGAGAGAGAGAGAGCGAGAGAGAGCGAAAGAGAGAGACAGTGAGAGGTCGAGAGAGACAGTGAGAGGGAGTGAGAGAGGGAGAGAGACACAGCAAGGGAGAGAGAGAAAACAGCTCGGGAGAGAGACAGACAGTGTGGGAGAGAGAGAGTGAGACAGCGAGAGAGAGGGAGACAGCGAGGGACAGAGACGGAGTTTGGTTCTGGGGACTATACATACAGTCGGAAAATCCCGACAGATCCTCAGCAGATATCCCCCTCTCTTCCCAGCCCAGTGTGTGTCAGGAGGGGGCTCCAGTCAGGCTCTGAGACCCTAGTGTGGGACCTCCCCAATTAATGATTTAATTGTCCCCCACCCGTCACAACCCAATGTGGAATGGCTGTGTAGGATTATTTATCCCTGCCTATTGCAAGTTGATTTCCCACAGTCGATCAACCCTTTGTTGTGACATTAGTAAATTAACTCCGAGTTTTGAGTATGTTTGGTATTTCTCTGTGGTAGCCCTCCTACACTTCACATTTTACCTGATTTGATAACACCAACACAACCAGTTCTTCTGTGACATGATGATTGCATTTGTCACAGAGATATACAGCACGGAATCAGACCCTTCGCTCCAACTCGTCCATGTCAACCAGACACTCTACCTAACCCAGTCCCATTTGCCAGTGCCTGGCCTTATCCCACTAAACCCTTCCTATTGATGTAGTCATCCAGATGCCTTTTAAAAGCTGTGATTGTACCAGCCTCCACCACTGCCTCTGGCAGCTCATTCTATGCAAGCACCACACTCTACACAAAAAAAAACTTGCTCCTGAGGTCCCTTTTAAATCTTCCCCCTCTCATCCAGAACCTACGCCCTTTAGTTTCAAACTCCCCCACCCCTGGGCAAAGACTTTGTCTGTTTATCCTATCCATGACTTCCAAGGTTTTATAAAACTCTATAAGGTCTCCCCAAGCCGCTGATGCTCCAGGGAAAACAGCCCCAGCCTATTCAGTCTCTCCCTATAGCTCAAATCATCCAACCCTGACAACATCCCTGTCAATCTTTTCTGACCCCTTTCAAGATTCACAATATCCTTCCGATAGGAGGGAGACCAGAATTGCACACAATATTCCTAAAGTGGCCAAACCAATGTCCTGTACAGCCGCAACCTGACCTCCCAACTCCTACACTTGATGCTGTGACCAATAAAGGAAAGCATACCAAGCGCCTTCTTCACTATCCTATCTACCTGTGACTCCACTTTCAAGGAGCTATAAACTTGCACTCCATTCATGTGCAACTCCATGTTACAGTAAAATCACGCTTCAGGAACAGCACTTAACGTGTTGGGGCCAATCATGTTGCAGCCAACACACATTTTCAAAGTTCACATTGTCAAAAGTGTCCCCAATTCTTCAATCGTGTTACAGCAAATTCATGTTGATGAAACACACGTTATAACAGAATGACCTGCAACTGGCTCCTGAGGGATTTGAGGTTAAAAAAATTAATTGAAATTCTGGACAAAAAGAACAAACAATCTGAAGAAATGGTGGTAAGGAATTTTATGCACCAGTGATATAGATGTGTAATGTTCATATTAATATCAAAATCTCTCCACAGTTTCAAGATAAGATCATCAAAACTTGAAACAAACACAATAAGTATGACAGAAACTCAGCAGGTCTGGCAGCATGTGTGGAGAGAGAAACACCGTTAACATTGAGTCTAATGTGACTCATCTTCACAACATCAAAAACTGACCAATTTGACAACCTTGTGAGGTTTACAAGGGATTTGGGATCCACAATGTCACTGACATCTGTCTTCTCAAGTAAGTTTTCTTTGTAGTAAGTTAATTAAACTTTGCTTCATAAAGTAATCGCAAAGATTTTGTCTTCTCGGGGACTCATGTAGGAGCAGGGAGATTTGTGAGAGCTGCTCAGGAGGGTTGAAACGAGTAGTTTTGGGGAGGATCCAGGGAATTAGTGAGGAAAGAGATCACTCTGAGACTGAGTTAAAACCCACACAACACCAAGTTATAGTCTGATAGGTTTAATTGGAAGCACTAGCTTTCGGAGCGCTGCTCCTTCATCAGGTGGTTGTGGAGTACACAATTGTAAAACACAGAATTTATAGCAAAAGATTACAGTGTGATGTAACTGACATTATACATTGGAAAATATCTTGATTGTTAAGTCTCTCATCTGTTGGAACGACCATGATAGTTTCACTTGTTTCATATGTAAATCACAAAACTCTTTTTAAAAGTTACATTCTCAGGTGAACTGTAACAATTGGTGTCAGGCCAGATAAGATGTTGTAGGTGTTAGCCCCCTGTGTTCTGTTGTCTGTGTCATAATATTTAGACTGATTCTAATCAAAAAAATGAATTAACAGAGTCTTACATGGATTCATGCAGTTTTTGTGCAAAGCACAATGTAACTCTGCAAGGACAAATTCACCCCACAAACGTATGTGTGTGTGTGTGTAGTGTCTGTGTGTGTATATAGTACAATGGTGGTCACCTGTAGTGTGACATGAACCCAAGGTCCCTCCCTATGGGAACCGAACTTCACTATCAGCTCTGCTTGGCCACTTTTCGCTGCTGCCTGTCCCCAAGTCCGCCTTGGAGGATGGTCACCTGAAGGTTCAAGGTCAATGTCCTGGATCACTGACGTGTTCTCCAACTGGGAGGGAACACTCCTGTCTGTTGATTGTTTTGCGGGGTCCATTCATCCGTTGCCGTAGCCTCTGCTCGGTCTCCCCAATGTACCATGCCTCGGGGCATCCCTGCCTGCAGTGTATAAGATAGACAACGTTGGCTGAGTCACATGAGTACCTGCCACGTACATAGTGGGAGGTGTCCCACGCGTAATGATGGTATCCATGTCCACACTCTGACACATCTTGCAGCGTCTACCGTGACAGGGTGGTATGGAGTTGTCCTGAAAGCTGGGCAGTTTGCTCCAAACAATGATCTGTTTGAGGTTTGGCGGTTGTTTAAAGGTGAGAAGTGGAGGTGTGGGGAAGGTCTTGGTGAGGTGCTCATCCTCATTGATAATGTGTTGCTGGTCGCGAAGAACATGGTGTAGTTTTTCGGTTCCTGGGAAGTACTGGATAACGAAGGGTACCCTGTCGGTTGCAGCACGTGTCATTACGGTACACATGTGACTCAACCAATGTTGTCTATACACACACACACACACACACACACACACACACACACACACACACACACACACACACACACACACACACTCCTATACTCACACATATAAACACACCTCTATACACACACTCAGTCACACAAACAAGCTCTCCTATACATACACAGACACTCACACACACACCTGCATGCGCACACACTCCCAAACACACACATGCACCCTCACACAAATTTCGACACCTTTACATTCACACACACACACATATATACACTCTCTCTCGCAGACATTCACAAACTCCCACACCAGACACACACACACACATTTGTGGAATGAATTTGTATTTGCAGAGTTATATTGTGTTTTGATCAAAATCATAACCTGATGTTGTATGAGTTGTAACTCAGTCTCAGAGTGTTCTCTTTCCTCACTAATGGTTACAATTAACCTGAGACTGTAACTTTTAAAAAGAGTTTTGTGATGTACAATGAAACAAGTGAAACTATCATGGTCATTCCAACAGATGAGAGACTTAACAATCAAGATATTTTCCAATCTATAATGTCAGTTACATCACACTGTAATCTTTTGCTATAAATTCTGTGTTTTACAATTGTGTACTCCACAACCACCTGATGAAGGAGCAGCGCTCCGAAAGCTAGTGCTTCCAAATAAACCAGTTGGACGATAACCTGGTGTTGTGTGAGTTGTAACTCAGTCTCAGAGTGATCTCTTTCCTCACTAATTCCCTGGATCCTCCCCAAAACTACTCGTTTCAACCCTCCTGAGCAGCTCTCACAAATCTCCCTGCTCCTGCATTAGTCCCCGAGAAGACAAAATCTTTGAGATTACTTTGTTAAGCAAAGTTTAACTAACTTATTACAAAGAAATCTTACTTGAGAAGACAGATGTTAGTGACACTGTGGATCCCAAATCCCTTGTAAACCTCACAAGGCTGTCAAATTGGTCAGTTTTTGATGTCATGAAGATGAGTCACATGAGACTCAATGTTAACAGTGTTTCTCTCTCCACACATGCTGCCAGACCTGCTGAGTTTCTGTAATGCTCATTGTGTTTGTTTCAAGTTTCGATGATCTTATCTTGAAATTGTGGAGAGATTTTGATATTAATATGAACATTACACATCTATATCACTGGTGCATAAAACTCTTATCAATTCCTTACCACCATTTCTTCAGATTGTTTGTTCTTTTTTGTCCAGAATTCCAATTGATTTTTTTTTAACCTCAAATCCCTCAGGAGCCAATTGCAGGTCATTCTGTGATAATGTGTGTTTCATCAACATGAATTTGCTGTAACACGATGAAGAATTGGGGACACTTTTGACAATGTGAACTTTGAAAATGTGTGTTGGCTGCAACATGATTGGCCCCAACACGTTAAGTGCTGTTCCTGAAGCGTGATTTTACTGTAACATGGAGTTGCACATGAATGGAGTGCAAGTTTATAGCTCCTTGAAAGTGGAATTGCAGGAAGATAGGATAGTGAAGAAGGCATTTGGTATGCTTTCCTTTATTGGTCACAGCATCAAGTGTAGGAGTTGGGAGGTCATGTTGTGGATGTACAGGACATTGGTTTGGCCACTTTAGGAATATTGTGTGCAATTCTGGTCTCCCTCCTATCGGAAGGATATTGTGAATCTTGAAAGGAGTCAGAAAAGTTTGACAGGGATGCTGTCAGGGTTGGATGATTTGAGCTATAGGGAGAGACTGAATAGGCTGGGGCTGTTTTCCCTGGAGCGTCTGAGGCTACAGGTGACCTCATAGAGTTTTATAAAATCATGAAATAAACAGACAAAGTCTTTGCCCAGGGGTGGGGGTGTTCAAACCTGGAGGGTATAGGTTCAGGGGGACAGGGGAAAGATTCAAAAGGGACCTAAGGAGCAAGTTTTTTTTGTGTAGAGTGTGGTGCTTGCATAGAATGAGCTGCCAGAGGCAGTGGTGGAGGCTGGTACAATCACAGCTTTTAAAAGGCATCTGGATGGCTACATCAATAGGAAGGGTTTAGTGGGATAAGGGCCAGGCACTGGCAAATGGGACTAGGTTACGTTCAGAGATCTGGTCAGCATGGATGAATTGGAGTGAATGGTCTGATTCTGTGCTGTACATCTCTGTGACTGATGCAATCATCATGTTACCGAAGAACTGGTTGTGTTGATGTTATCAAATCAGGTAAAATGTGAAGTGTAGGAGGGCTACCACAGAGAAATACCAAACATACTCCAAACTCGGAGTTAATTTACTACTGTCACAACAAAGGGTTGCTCAACAGTGGGAAATCAACTTGCAATAGGCAGGGATATGTAATTCTACAAAGTGTTCAATATTCGGTTGTGACTAATGGTGGACAATTAAATCATTAATTGGGGGAGGTCAATCACCTCCAACCTCATTGACTGGAGGATCCCAACCCATCAGGTCCAAAAGATGAGGCTGAAGCATCTACAACACCTTCAGCCAGAAGTGCCAAGTGGGTGATCCATCTCGATCTCCCCCATGAGATTCCCAGCATCATGAACATCAGCCATTAGCCACTTCGATTCAGTCCCTGTAACATCAAGGAATGACTGAAGGCACAGGATGTTACAATGGTCATTAACCCATTTAAAATGCCTGCAACAGCACTGGGACAAGATGCAATGCAGTACCAAAGCAAGAGTGGTGCAGAAAACCCTCCCCAACCCATGACGTGGACGCTCAGGGGAAGCAAAAGAATCGGCACATAAGAAGCTCCCAGCCCAACTCCAACACACTGACTGGGAACCATATCACCATTCACACAGTCAGAGAGTTGGACAGCACAGAAACAGATCCTTTGCTGCAACTCTTCCATACCGAGCAGATATCATCATTTAAGCGAATCCCATTTGCCAGCATTTGGCCCATATCCCACATTTACGGCTGTAATCATGTTTTGAAGGAGACAGGGTGAGGTGTGTCACAAAGGTGGTCTGTAAAAATGGTAATATGGAACACTGCTGCCTCACAGCGCCACGGACTCGGGTTCGATTTCCACCTCAGGCAGCTATCTGCATGGAGTTAACGCATTCTCCCCGTGTCTGCGTGGGTTTCATCCGGGTGCTCCGAATTCCTCCCACAGTCCAAAGATGTGCATTGGCCATAATAAATTGTCCCACAGTGTCAGGAATATGCAGATTAGGGTGAATTGGCCATCCTAAATTGTCCCACAGTTCCCAGGGATGTGCAGTTTAGGGTACAGTAGTAAAGGATTGGGTCTGGATGGCTTCATCTTCGGAAGGTCGGTGTGGACGTTGTTGGGCCAAGGGCCAGTTTCCACACTGTAGGGATTCTATGGATTCTATGGGAACAGATTGGGGTGAGAAGTATGTTATATCACCTTTCACACTTATTTTTATTAGATTACGAGAGATCTTTTCTGGGTGTTTCAGTTTTATTATCAGAAGGGTGTCAGCCTCTGCTCTGTAACAGATAGACCAAACATGAGCCAACATTTCATGATGTAGATCACCTCAGAGACAACACACAGACAGCAGCAGCTGACATTACAAATAGGCTGCAATCAAAGCTGCAAATGCTCGAGCAGTGATGACAGATCCAGACACAATCACTGGGCGAATTACAGAAGCTGACAGCTCCATGATGTTTGATGAGTCCTTCTTTATGATTTGGTGAAATTCATCCTAAAAACATTCAACTGCATTTATATTTGCTGTTAATATCTCCATCATGTCTTTTGATATCACAGATTCATGATTGAGATTGGAGTTGTTCACACTGTCATGTTGGACCATCAGATACAGGAGCAGAATTGGCCCATCGAGTCTGCTTCCCATTGGATCATGGCTGAAATGGTTCTCAACTCCATCCTTCTGCCTTTCCCCCTCTAACCTATGGTCCCCCTCACTAATCGAGAACCTATCTGTCACTATTTTAAATACACTCAGTGACGTGGCCTCCATAGCCTTCTGCAGCAGTGAGTTGCACAGAGACACCACTCTCAGTCTGAAGAAACACTTCCTCATCTCAGTTTGAAAGGGTCGCCCCTTCACTCTTAGGATCCCCTCCTCGTGGAAATATCTCCACCACATCCATTTTATCCAGGCCTGTCAGAATTCTGTAAGTTTCAATGAGATCATCACCATCCTCCTGAACTCCTTTGAGAACAGACCCTGAGTCCCAATTGTTCCTCTGAACAATGATCGATTTTTTGTATGTTAAAACCTCCAAAGGGATGTCACAAATACATTAAGTATGAAAGAGTAATGATGGTGGGGAGTAGGGCCCCTCAAAGATCAGAAAGGTCTGCCCCTGTGTGGAGCCACAGGAGATGGGAGTGATACTAAATGAGTATTTTGCATCAGTGTTTACTGTGGAGAAGGAGATGGAAGATATGGAATGTGGGGTTTTGTTGAAAAATGTCCATATTACAGAGGAGAAACACATAAAAGTGGATAAATCCCCAGGCCCTGATGAGGTGTTCCCCTGAAATTTGTAGGAAGCTCAGGAAGTGATTGCTGGGCCCCAGATTGCTCCAGATGGGGTACAGAGGAGATTCGAGTAAAAAATGAGGTCTGCAGATGCTGGAGATCACAGCTGAAAACGTGTTGCTGGTCAAAGCACAGCAGGCCAGGCAGCATCTCAGGAATAGAGAATTCGACGTTTCGAGCATAAGCCCTTCAGAGATTCCCCAGGATGTTGGCTGGGTGGGAGCAGTTCAGCGATGAAGAGAGGCTGGCTAAGTTTAAGTTATTTTCCTGTAAGCAGGGAGGATTGAGGGGGGACGTGATAGAGGTGTAAAAGAGTATGAGGGGCACGAACAGGCTGGATACGAAGCAACAGTCGCCCTTAATCAATAACAGGAGTCCTCATTTTAAGGTGAAAGGCAGGAGGGTTTAAGGGGATTTGAGGGGCACTATCACCCAGAGGGTAGTAGGGATCTGGAATGTAGTACCTGAGAGGGTATTGATCTCATAAGCTTTAAAAAGCACTTGGAGGAGCAGTTGAAATGTCAAGGCTCTGGGTCTAGTGCAGGGAAGAGGGGCTGGTGTGCACAGTGGTGTTCTACTGGGAAGGCTGATGCCAAGTAGAGTCATAGAGTCAGAGAGATGTACACCTGCCAGCACCAGGCCCATATCCCTCCAAACCCTTTCTGTTCATATACCCATCCAGGTGCCTTTTCAATGTTACAATTGTACCAGCCTCCACCACTTCCTCTGGCAGCTCATTCCACACACATACCCCCCTCTGTGTGAAAAAGGTTGCCACTTAGGCTTCTTTTCCATATCTTTCCCCTCTCACCCTAAACCTTGCCCTCTAGTCCTGGACTCCCCCACCCCCAGAGAAGAGACTTTGTCTCTTTATCCTATCATGCCCCTCATGATTTTATAAACCTCTATCAGGTCACCCCTCAGCCTCTGTCGCTCAAGAGAGAACAGCCTTCACCTATTCAGTCTCTCCTATAGCTCAAATCTTCCAACCCTGGCAACATCTTTGTGCATCTATTCTGAACCCTTGCAAGTTTCACAACATCCTTCTGATAGGAAGGACACCAGAAATGCATGCACACACAGATTCACACTCACACACAGAGTCACTTGCATGTGTGAGAGTAGGTGCAGGAGAGACTGTGAGAGAGTGTGAGAGAATGAGTGCGATCATCGTGATCAATTCTCTAATCCCATCCTCCCCCTCATGTCCCTTGGTTCGTTTAGACACAAGAACAAAAGCAAGATCATTTATGGGAGAGGGGGAAAGAGAGAGCTAGAGAAAGAGAGATTGTGTGCAAGAGAGCGATAGTGAGATTGTACCCGAGAGAGACTGACCTCCCCCTGACACCAAGGGGCTCCTCTATCACACACCGCAATGAAATCAGACGCTGTGTTCAGGAGCAGGACATGGCCCGTGGAATTAGAACGTCTGTTCATGAGGACATTCAGATCCAGGAATCCATCAGAGAATGACAGCAGAACAGAGAATCAAACAAAGAACTCGGTGCTGAATTTGTGGGAGAATACAGTTGAGAATACAGAGCCAGTGATATACTGACTCTGTTGTAGCACAGTCGAGAGGTTGTTTGTGTCTATATGTGGGATACATTTGATGGAGACTGTTTAAACTGAATTGAACTTGTGTCTCTGCTTGGGGAATACCTGTCCTTCACTTTTCTGACTGCGACATCATCCAGAATTGCACACAATATTCCAAAAGTGGCCGAACCAATGTCCTGTACAGCCGCAATGTGACCTCCCAACTCCTATACTCAATATTCTGACCAATAATGGACAGCATACCAATTGCCTTCTTCACTATCCTATCTGTTTGTGACTCCACTTTCCAGGAGCTATAAAGCTGCATGCCAAGGTCTCTTGATTCAGCAACACTCCCCTCGACCTGACCATTAAGTGTATAACACGTTGATTTGCCTTTCCAAATGCAGCACCTCACATTGATCTAAATTAAACTCCACCTACCACTCCTTGACCCATCGGCCCCTCTGATCAAGATCCCGTTGTACTCTGGGCTAACCTTCTTCGCTGTCTACTACACCCCCAATTCTGGTGTCATCTGCAAACTTACGAACTATACCTCCTGCATTCACATCCAAACCATTTATATAAGTGATAAAAGCAGTGGACCCAGCACTGATCCTTGTGGCACACCACTGGTCACAGGCCTCCACTCTGAAAACACAGTAAACACTGATGCAAATTACTCATTTAATATCTACCCCCATCTCCTGCTCATAGGCTGCCCTGCTGATCTTTGAGGAGCCCTATTGTCTCCCTAGTTACCCTTTTGCCATTAATGTATTGATACAATCCTTGGGAATTCTCCTTAACCCTATTTGCCAAATCTATCACATGTCCAATTTTGCCCTCCTGATTTCCCTCTTAAGGATACTCCTGCTGCCATTATACTCTTCCAAGGATTAACTCAATTTCTGCTATCTATCCCTGACGTGTTTCTTTTCTTAACTAAAAACTCAATATCTCCCGTCATCCAGCTTTCCCTATACCTTACCTTTCCTTACCATTCCCGCTAACAGCAACATATTCTCCTTGGACTCTCGTCTTCTCAATTTCGAAGGGTTCCCATTTTCCAGCCATCCCTTTAGCTGCAAATCATCCCTCCCCCCAACTCCCCCACTGAATTTTTGAATGTTCTTGCCTAACACCGTCAAAATTGGCCTTCCTCCCATTTAGAACTTTAACTTTTAGATCCAGTCTGTCCTTTTCCATCGTTGTTTTAAAACTAATACAATTATAGAATTATGTTCGCTGGCCCCAAAGTGCTCCCCCACTGACACTTCGATTCCTGCTGAATAAGGGTATAGTACATGAGTGTGGTGCTGGAAAAGCTCAGCAGGTCAGTCAGCATCCGAAGGGCAGGAGAATTGCCTTTTCAGGCATAATCCATTCATCAGGAAAGTGAAACTTCCGAAATGTCGATTCTCCTGCTCCTTGGATGCTGCCTGACTGCTTGTGCTTTTCCAGCACCACACCATCGACTCTGATTTCCAGCATCTTCAGCCCTCACTTTCTCCTGCAGTCTATAATATAATCCCAATAAGGTGATCATCCCTTTCTCATTTCTCAGTTCCACCCAATTAACTTCATTCCATGTATTCTCAGGAATATCCTCCCCAAGTACAGCCGTGATATTATCCCTGATCAATAATGCCATTCCCTCCCCTGTCTTGCCCCACCTTCCTATCCTGCCCTATTGGATTGGTATCAGGGAACATTAAGCTGCCAGTCCTGTCCATCCCTGAACCACGTCTCTGTAATCACTATGATATCCCAGCCCCATGTTCCTAACCATGCCCTGCGTTCATCCACCTTCCCTGTTAGTCCCCTTACATTGAAATAATGCTTGTCCTCCTATTTCCTGACACTATCATTGGGTTAACTCTCTGACATATGTGTACAAGATCAGCTGAACCCCCTCGACATTAATTGCAGATTTTCTCACCACTTTAGACAGAAGCGTTCTGATATTTCTATTCTTCCTGAAGATCTGAACCTGCCCTCCCTCAGGGACAAAACCTCCCTGGGTCTGAATGTCTGAAAATGAAGAATTTGCAACAGCAACAGTATGTGATGGATGGCAGTTATAGGAAGGGGGGAAAGTCTCAGATACAGTCACATAGATGGGTTAACTGCAGGAAAGGTAAGAGAGGTAGGCACCCAGTTCAGGAGTCTTTTGTGGATATACCCATTTCAAACAGGTTTGCTGGTTTGGAAAATGTAGTGGGTGATGGATTCTCAGGGGAACGTAGCACAAACAGCCAAGTTTCTGGTGTTGAGACTGGCTCGAATGCAACGAGGGGTATGTCGGCTTCCAAGAGATCAATTTTGTGAGGGGATTCTGTCGTCCAAGGTACAGACGGATGTTTCTGAGGCCAACAGCGAGAAAGCAATTGGTGTGTTGCTTCCCTGTGTCCAGGATCAAGGATGTTTCAGAGAGCGTGTAGAATGTTCTCACGGGAGAGAGGGGCCAGCAGGATGTGGATGTACCTACTCGAGAAGTAGTGGAGGCTGGTACAATTACAACATTTAGGAGGCATTTGGACGGATATAAAAATAGGAAGGGTTTGGAGGAATATGGGCCAGGTGGGACTAGATTGGGTTGGGGATATCTGGTCGGCATGGACGGGTTGGATCGAATGGTCTGTTTCTGTGCTGTATACTCAATGACTCTATTATGTATGAGAGATGTGCTGAGAGAGAGGGAGATGGTGATATTGTACATGGGAAGGAGAAAGAATTGTGAGATTTTACATGAGAGTGAGAAAAACAGTGAGATCGTGCATGAGACAGAGATAGAAAGAGAGTTAGTACGTGAGAGATTCACCTTCCCTGACAGTGTGGGGCTCCTGTATCACACACCAGAATGAAATCAGACGCTGTGTTTAGGAGCAGGACATGGCGGTGGAATTCGAACATCTGTTCATTAGGATGCTCAGAACCAGGAATCCAGCAGAGAATGACAACAGAACACAGAGAATCAAACAAAGAACTTGGTGTTGAATTAGTGGAAGTGTAGAGTAGAGAATGTAGAGTCAGTGATGTACTGAACCTGTTGTACCACGGTTGAGAGTTCAGGACTGTGTCTTTGTATCTGTGTGTGGGGGGTGTGTGATGGAGACAGTTAAAACTTAGCTTACTCTGAGCCTCTGCTTGGGGAATGCCTATCCTTCAGCTATTTGACTGCAACATCATAGAGAGCTCTCCCCATGCTGTACCTGCTCTGGGAGGCATTAATGCAGACAGTGTCGAGACAGCTTTACTCTGTATCTCCCCCCATTAAACAGGACATAACATTGGAATGTGCAGATGATACACAAATTGCCAATGGAGTATACAGGGAAGAGCAGTAGACTTTCGGAGGATACAAGCAGGTGCTGTTTACTGTTGTTGGGAAGGTGTCTGAGGATGAAAGTGGTCCACAGGATTGCTGATGTTATCTCAGTAAAACACTCACAGAGAGACCTCCTTCCTGTTGTTGGCCAATGAATATGAAGCACAGAATTCCAGTGAAATAGGCCTGTGAGGGCTGAGGGCTTTCTCTGTTTGTCATAAAGAGCAAAAATGGTCACCCAATGTCCTTGGGGGAAGAGGCCTGGTCTGGATTTAACCCAAATCACGGCCTGACACTGCAACCCCAAAAAGTAACTGAGGGATGGACATTTATAAATCACATTCCATGCCTTCAGTGTCATCTCAAACTGGGTTCGAGGGAATGGAGCAGTTTTGTAGTGTCCTCAGTGTGTGATTGAGGGAATAGGGAAACTAATTTCTGAGGCAGATAGCGAGAGAGTTACAGACACAGATACAGAGCCAGACACACACAGAGGCAGGATGGGAGTGTCCTGGAGATGTTTCAGAGCTGACTCTGAGACAGACACAAACTGTACACTAGCAGATGGGAGTGAATTATTCGCTGGGACCCACAGTACGCTGGACACAGTCTCTGTGAATGACTGAGACGATGGGATCCCGTGTTCCAGTTACTGATAATACAAAGTGATGTGGGACAGTAAAGGCGGACACAGAAAGGCTGGGAAGGGAGTTGGACAGGTTCAGTGAGTGAGTGAGTAAGACATAGTCTTTGCAGTATCACAGAGAGAAATGGGAGGCTTTGTTCCTACATTTTAATCTTGAAACTGTTTCAGAGTATTGTTCGAGTTTTAGACATTGATTCTAATCCTAGACCAGAAGCAGCAAAACACCTTTCTCTTTCTCTATCCCAGCAGTTGTCATTATTGTCTCAAAAACATCTATTCCCTCTGATCCTGGTAAATCCCAGGGAGACAATCCTGCGTATCGTTCACTTCCCTCACTCCCCAGTGACCCCTTCCTGTCCAGTTATCATTCTGGGGAATCTATACTGCACTCAGATACACACACACTCCCCAACTCCCCACCCTTTCTTGCCTCTCCCTATTGTAAAGTCAATGTCAGTGCTGGGCTAACATGAAATGGCTGCCAACATATCTAAGATGGCAGACACCTTCAGAACCCTTTGTGCTGGCTTTGTAGATTAAAACAGCCCCTCACAGTTTGTCCATGATCATTTCTCAGCCTCCTACAGTGAGGTGGGAAGTGATGGTGTTTGGGTGTTAGCCTGCAGAGAGACAATCCAGACTAAATGGGACAATGTTAACCTTGGGGGGGTGGGCCGGAGCAGAGAGGTTTCAGTGATGGCTCTGGAATCCTGTCAGCACAGGAGAGGGGAAAATGTCTCAAAAGCATTTTCAAATTTGGCGACACCATCACATTGGCTTTCTGTGATTTGTGAACAAGGATCTAGAAAATATTGCTGAATATTTAATAAGACCTGGAGTAAGGTCATATTGGACCTAATAATGCAGGACCCTGGTGGTACACACACACACACACACACACACACACACACACAGTCACAGACATGCACACACACACACACACACACACACACAGTCACAGACATGCTCACACAGTTACACAGGAACATGGAATAACCAAGTACACTGGGACTTTCAAATATTAAAGCTCCATTAAAGAATCCCGAGATGTCAGATTGAACAGAATGTGTGTGAGCGTGTGACAGAAAGAGAGTGTGTGCATGTGAGAGAGGGGAGTGTGTGTGAATGGGACAGAGAATGAGTGTGTGTGCAAGAGGAACATTGTGTGCAAGCGCGAGAGAGAGATGGGGAGTGTGTGCCAGTGCGAGAGTGTGTGTGTGTGCGAGCACGAGAGAGTGCATGAACACAAGAGAGAATGTGTGTATGTGAGAGAGAGAGTGCCTAAACGCATGAGAGAGAGTGTGCAACATAAGAGAGATTCTGTGCAAACGCAAGAGAGAAAGAGAGAGAATGTGAGGAGAAAGTGTGGGCAAACACGAGTGAGACAGTGTGTTAACATGAGAGAGACATTGTGCGGAAATGTGAGAGACAGAGTGTGCACAAACGTGAGCAAGGGAGAGTGCACGCTTATGCAAGAGTGAGAGTGTACTCGACTGTGAGAGAGTGTGTGCACGAACGTGAATGTGTGTGAATGCAAGAGAGTGTGTGTGAACGAGAAAGAGAGTGTGCACGAACGCAAGAGTGTGCGTGAATGCGAGAGAGCAAGTGTGCGTGGATGTGTGAGAGAGAGTGCACTAACCTGAGAGAGAGAGTGCGCGAACGCAAGAGATTGTGCGTGTTTGTGGGACAGTGTGTGTGAAACAGAGAGAGAGCGAGAGTGTGCAAACACAAGAGATAGAGTGTGCACAAATGCATGAAAGTGTGTACAGAAACACAAGAGTGCACAAATATGAGATAGAGATTGTCAAACGTGAGAGAGTGTGTGCAAATACGTGAGATACAGATTGCACAAAAGCATGAGAGAGAGTATGTACAGAAAGCAGCGAAAAAGAGTGCAAAGGTGCAAGAGGGAGAGTGGGTGAGCAGATGCAAAAGAGAGTGTGCGACCGCGAGAGAGAGGGAGAGTACACGAATGCGAGAGAGACCGTTGGCGTGAGTGTGAGAGAGACAGTATGTGTGAATGCAAGACAGAGTATGCGAATGTACAAGAAAGAGAGTGCATAAACGCAAGAGAGAGACAGTGCATGAGAGAGAGTGTGTGTGACACAAGAGAAAGTGTGAATGAAAGTGAAAGAGAGAGAGTGTGTTTGGAATGCGAGAGAGGTAGTGTGCGTGAGCGAGAGAGTGAGCATGAAATCACGAGAGAGAGTGCGTAAACACGAGAGAACGTGCAAGCACAAGAGCTAGCATGCGAATGCGGGTGTGTGTGCACGAACACGAGAGACTATATGTGTGTGAATGTGAGAGAGTGTGAGCAAACGTGAGAGAGAGTGCACGCGATCGTGAGAGAGTGTGTGTGTGACTGGGAGAAAGGGAATGTGCATGAACATGAGAGAGAGTATGTGTGAACGTGATGGAGTACGTGCAAGCGCGAGAGTGTGTGTGAGAATGTGCGAGCGTGAAAGTGTGTGCAAAAGAGAGCACATAAAAGTGAGAGAGATATGCGAGAGATATGTGAGTGTGTGGGTATGCAAGAGGAAGAGACTGTGTGCGAACGTGTGAGAGTGTGCGTGAATGTGAGTTATATAGTGTGCATGAACATGAGTGAGACAGTGTGCATGTGTGTGAGAGAGATGTGCAAGTGTGCTAGAGGAAGAATGTGTATACATGTGAGTGTGCTTGTGAGAGAAAGTGTAGGTGTGCTAGAGAGAGTGAGCACATGCAGGAGAGAGAGTGTGTGTGTGCATGCAAGAGAGAGAGTGTGTGAGTGAGAGACAGCGTGTTTCAGAGCGTGCGAGAGAACGTGTACCTGCATGAGAGAAAAAGACGGAATGCTTGTGAGAAAGCCTGCCCGAGAAAGATTGTGTGTGTGAAAGCGAGTGTGTGTGTGTATGAGACGGTGTGTACATGTGTGCACACTTTGTGTGAGTGTGCCTGCAAGAGAAGGAGAGTGTGTTTGTGAGAGAGTGTGTGAGTGAGAGGGAGAGCATGCCCTTGTGAGACAGAGTGGGTGTGTGCTTACATGAGAGAGAGAGAATGTGTGCACGCAAGAGAGAGGGTGTGCATGAGAGGTAAAGACTGTATGGGCCTGCGCGTGAGAGAAATAGAGATTGCGTGTGTGAAAGAAAGAGTGTGTGCATGTGAGGCTGTGCATGCACAATAGAAAGAGTGTGTGTTAATGTTTCAGCCTCTGGGTAATTGCTGTCTTACAATTTGATTGTATTTTGATGTTGTGGTGATGTTATATAATGTATTAGGGTTGGTGGGTGGTGTTTAAACCTGGGATCTTGCTGTGTAATTTTTGCATCAAAGTGCTCTCACTCCCCACCCCCTCCCCCCGCCAACAAAACCAGTCTCATCTTTTCTCTCTTTTGTCCCGAGGAACTTTTTTTTGGGAAAGCTGTAAAGTGAAGATCCAAAATGTCTGGGGCCAGGAAAGCCTTGGACACGAACAACCTCCAGAGGGGGAGCACAGGCCTGAGGCCTGAGGCCTGTTCACCAGGCTGCACCCTGTTGGACCCAGGTGAGTTGTGGCCTGTTTATTACCCCAAGGTTTCATCTCCTCTGGGGGGTGGGGGTGTGGTGGGAAAGAGCCTGGTTTGTAGGGGCCTCTGGTTAACTGGGTCCTGTCAGATTGCGGCCCTGTCATTTTGAAATGGGTTTGAAGCCTTGGGTTAAAATAACCGAGACTCGGGACCACGACACATACAGGATAACCCCCAGGATCTGGGAGGCAGGACTCCCTCAGGAGGGAATTAAAACCCAAAATATCTGACCCTCAGTAAAAACTTGTCACACTGTCAGAGGAAGATGGGTCATTGAGAGGGCAGGATGATAACATTCAACAGAGAGAGAAGGAGAGCGAGAGAGAGAATTGAAAAATGGAGAGAATGGGAGAAACACAAGGAGAGAGATGGAGAGGTCTTGTGAAATAGCTGTAATTTTTAATTCTGGGCTGACTGGAAATATTTAAACTGAACCGGCATCACAGAGGGAAATAAAAACGATCAGATTATCGAGTTGCTGCAGAATTGTCACATGTGGGATCTTGTTGTGCATCAGTTGCCCTGAGGTCACCGTTGCAGGTAGTGAGTGTTTTAATCAGCTGACACGTCAATTGAAAAGCTTTTCAACATGAAAATTGAACTCATCGCCCACCATGTTTGTGTTTGGATGTTGCTGAGAGATTGTCTGTGTCACTGACAGGGGGAAAAACCTTGGGATCTTGCTGTGCCATCTCCCACCAAAAGATTTTCCTGCTTTGCCTTTCAACGAATGCTGCCTCTTACCTTCCAAAGGGAACTTTCCAGCCACTTGGAGAGAGAGAGAGTTTGAGACCAGGAAATCTTCGAACAAGAACTTTCTCCAGTGGGGGAACACAGTTCTGAGGCCTGTTTAACAGGCTGCACCCTGTGGGGGCCCAGGTGAGTTTTGTCTGCAGATTACCCTGTGTTTTAATCCCCTCCCTGGGGGTGGACTGGCTTTTTACAGGGCCTCTGGTTAATTGGGTCCTGTCGGATTGCGGCCCTAGCAGTTTTAAAACAGGTTTCAAGCCTGGGCTTAAAGTAACTGGGACCTTGGGATTTAACACAAACACGTCAATCGCCAGCGAGTGTCTGACAGACAGAGGACTCCCACGGAAGCAATTAAAAGCTTAAATGAGAAACTCTCTCCATAGACCCGTTCTAATGTCAGAGTAACGTGAGATGTGTATAGGCCATGGGCTTAAATGTGAAAATTGTAGAAATAAGGCACAGGTCGGCCATTTCAATTCAATTCACTGAGTATCTGGGAGTGAGTTTCTCTCTGTCTTCTCTCTAGGTCCCCTATAGTGAACCCTCTCTGTTTTCTTTTGTTGGACTTTTCAAACAAATCCAGATTGGACAGACAGAGAGAGAGATGGATAGATTTAAGAGGGAGATGGCGATACACACAGAGAGACAGAGAGAAGGAGATGGTGACACATAGAGAGACAGAGGGAGATGGCAACAGAGATTGAGGGGGAGGGAAAGATGGCAACAGAGAGAGAGTGAGGTGCTGGGGGAAATGGTGACACAGGGAGGGGGGGGGAGGGTGAGATGGCGACATAGAGGAGGTCAAATGGTGACAGAGAGAAAGAGGTGGAGATAACAACACAAAGAGAGAGATGGGGAGATGGGACAGAGAGAGAGGGGGAGATAATGACAGAGTGAGCGAGAGGGAGATATTGACAGAAAGAGAGGAAGAGATGGTGACTCACAGAGTGGGGAGATGGTGACACAGAGAGAGAGAAAGGGAGAATGTGACAGAGAGAGAGAGGGAAAGGGGGATATGGTGACAGAGAGAGAGAGAGAGAGGGAGATGGTGATACACAGAGAGAGGGCGAGATGGTGACATAGAGAGAGAAGGAGAAGGTGACAGAAAGAGAGGGAGATGGTGACAGAGAAAGAGGGAGATGGTGACAGAGAGAGAGAGGGAGATGGTGACACAGAGAGAGAGAGTGAGATGGTGACACAGAGAGAGAGGGTGATGGTGACAGAGAGAGGGGGAGATGGTGACACTGAGAGAGAGAGAGGGAGATGGTGACAGAGAGAGAGAGAGGGGGAGATGGTGACACAGAGAGGGAGAGGGAGGGATATGGTGACAGAGAGGGAGAAGGTGACACAGAGAGAGAGGGAGATGGTGACACAGAGAGAGAGAGTGAGATGGTGACACAGAGAGAGAGGGTGATGGTGACAGAGAGAGGGGGAGATGGTGACACTGAGAGAGAGAGGGAGATGGTGACAGATAGAGAGAGAGGGCGATGATGACACAGAGAGAGAGGGTGATGGTGACACAGAGAGAGAGAGGCTGATGGTGACAGAGAGAGATGGTGACACAGACAGAGAGAGAGTGTGAGATGGTGACACAGAGAGAGGGGGAGATGGTGACACTGAGAGAGGGTGATGGTGACAGAGAGAGAGAAAGGGAGATGGTGACACAGAGAGAGAGGGAGATGGTGACAGAGAGAGAGAGAGGACGATGATGACACAAAGAGAGAGGGAGATGGTGACACAGAGAGAGAGAGGGTGATGGTGACACAGAGAGAGAGAGAGAGAGAGGGAGATGATGCCACAAAGAGAGAGAGGAAGGTGGTGACACAACGAGAGGCGGGAGAGGGGAAGATGGTGATACAGAGAGAGAGGGAGAGGGAGATGGTAACACAGAGAGAGAGATCGAGATGGTGGCACGGACAGAGAGAGAGAGAGGGGGAGAAGGTGACACAGAAAGAGAGGGAGAGGGGGAGATGGTGACACAGAGAGAGAGGGGAGGAAATGATGACACAGAAAGAGAGAGAGAGGGAGATGGTGACTCAGAGAGAGGGTGACACAGAAAGAGAGGGAGATGGTGACACAGAGAGAGAGAGAGAGAGAGATGGTGATACACAGAGAGAGGGAGATGGTGACATAGAGAGAGAGAGAGAGGGAAAAGGTGACAGAGAGAGGGGAAGAAGGTGACAGAGAGAGAGAGGGAGATGGTGACAGAGAGAGAGAGGGGGGAGATGGTGACACGGAGAGGGAGAGGGTGATGGTGACAGAGAGAGAAGGGGGGAGATGGTGACACAAAGAGAGGGGGAGATGGTGACACGGAGAGGGAGAGGGTGATGGTGACAGAGAGAGATGGTGACACAGAGAGAGAGGGAGATGGTGACACAAAGAGAGAGAGGAAGGTGGTGACACAGAGAGAGGGGGGAGAGGGGAAGATGGTGATACAGAGAGAGAGGGAGAGAGAGAGAGGGGATATGGTGACAGAGAGAGGGAGAAGGTGACACAGAGAGAGAGAGGGAGATGGTGACACAGAGAGAGAGGGAGATGATGCCACAAAGAGAGAGAGGAAGGTGGTGACACAGAGAGAGGGGGGAGAGGGGAAGATGGTGATACAGAGAGAGAGGGAGAGAGAGAGAGGGATATGGTGACAGAGAGAGAGGGAGAAGGTGACACAGAGAGAGAGAGGGAGATGGTGACACAGAGAGAGAGAGTGAGATGGTGACACAGAGAGAGAGGGTGATGGTGACAGAGAGAGAGGGGGAGATGGTGACACAGAGAGAGAGAGGGGGTGATGGTGACAGAGAGAGATGGTGACACAGAGAGAGAGGGAGATGGTGACACAGAGAGAGAGAGAGAGATGATGCCACAAAGAGAGAGAGGAAGGTGGTGACACAGTGAGAGGGGGGAGAGGGGAAGATGGTGATACAGAGAGAGAGGGAGATGGTGACACAGAGAGAGAGGGAGATGGTGACAGAGAGAGAGAGAGAGGGAGATGATGCCACAGAGAGTGAGGGTGATGGTGACAGAGAGAGGGGGAGATGGTGACACAGAGAGAGAGGGAGATGGTGACAGAGAGAGAGAGAGAGAGAGAGGGAGATGATGCCACAAAGAGAGAGAGGAAGGTGGTGACACAGTGAGAGGGGGGAGAGGGGGAGATGGTGATACAGAGAGAGAGGGAGATGGTGACACAGAGAGAGAGAGAGAGAGAGAGAGGGAGATGGTGACACAGAGAGAGGGGGAGATGGTAACACAGAGAGAGTGAGATGTTGATAGAGAAATAGAGGGAGATAGTGACACAGAGAGAGAGGGAGATGGTGACACAGAGAGAGAGGGAGAGGGGAAGATGGTGACACAGAGAGAGGGGGAGATGGTGACACAGAGAGGGAGAGAGAGAGAGAGAGAGAGAGGGAGATGGTGGCACGGAGAGAGAGAGAGAGGGGGTGATGGGGACAGAGAGAGGGAGATGGTGACACAGAGAGAGAGAGGGAGAGGGGGAGATGGTGACACAGAGAGAGAGGGAGAGGGAGATGGTGACACAGAGAGGGAGAGGGGGAGATGGTGACACAGAGAGAGAGAGAGAGGGGGAGGGGGGGAGAGGGGGAGATGGTGACAGAGAGAGAGAGACAGAGGGGGAAATGGTGACAAAGAGAGAGAGACAGGGGGAGATGGTGACAGAGAGAGAGATGGGGGGGAATGGTGATAGAGAGAGAGAGGGAGATAGTGACACAGAGAGAGGGAGATAGTGACACAGAGAGAGGGAGATAGTGACACAGAGAGAGGGAGAGGGGAGATGGTGACACACAGAGAGAGGGGAGGGGAGATCGTGACACAGAGAGAGAGAGAGATGGAGATGGTGACACAAAGAGGGAGAGGAGGAGATGGGGACAGAGAGAGAGAGGGTGGATGGTGACAGAGAGAGAGAGGGAGATAGTGACACACAGAGAGAGAGGGAGATGGTGGCACAGAGAGAGGGAGATGGTGACACAGAGAGTGGTGGGGGAATGGTGATAGAGAGAGAGAGAGGGAGATAGTGACACAGAGAGAGAGAGGGAGATGATGCCACAAAGAGAGAGAGGAAGGTGGTGACACAAAGAGAGGCGGGAGAGGGGAAGATGGTGATACAGAGAGAGAGGGAGATGGTAACACAGAGAGAGAGATCGAGATGGTGGCACGGACAGAGAGAGAGAGAGGGGGAGAAGGTGACACAGAAAGAGAGGGAGAGGGGGAGATGGTGACACAGAGAGAGAGGGAGAGGGAGATGGTGACTCAGAGAGAGGGTGACACAGAGAGAGAGAGAGAGAGGGGGCGATGGTGACAGAGAGAGATGGTGACACAGAAAAAAAGGGAGATGGTGACACAGAGAGAGGAGAGAGAGAGATGGTGATACACAGAGAGAGGGAGATGGTGACAGAGAGAGAGAGAGAGAGAGAGAGGGAGATGATGCCACAAAGAGAGAGAGGAAGGTGGTGACACAGTGAGAGGGGGGAGAGGGGAAGATGGTGATACAGAGAGAGTGGGAGATGGTGACACAGAGAGAGAGAGAGAGAGAGAGGGAGATGGTGACACAGAGAGAGGGGGAGATGGTGACACAGAGAGAAAGAGAGGGAGAGGTGACACAGAGAGATGGGGAGATGGTGACACAGAGAGAGAGGGAGATGGTGACAGAGAGAGAGAGATTAGATTACTTACAGTGTGGAAACAGGCCCTTCGGCCCAACAAGTCCACACTTACCCGCCGAAGCGCAACCGACCCATACCCCTACATATACCCCTTACCTAAAACAACGGGCAATTTAGCATGGCTATTCACCTGACCCGCACATCTTTGGACTGTGGAAGGAAACCGGAGCACCCGGAGGAAACCCACGCAGACACGGGGAGAACATGCAAACTCACACAGTCAGTCGCTGAGGCGGGAATTGAACCCAGGTCCCTGGTGCTGTGAGGCAGCAGTGCTAACCACTGTGACACAGAGAGAGAGAGGGGGAGATGGTGACACAGAGAGGGAGAGGGGGAGATGGTGACACAGAGAGAGAGAGAGAGGGATATGGTGACAGAGAAAGAGGGAGAAGGTGACAGAGAGAGAGAGAGAAGGAGATAGTGACACAGAGAGAGAGAGTGAGATGGTGACACAGAGAGAGAGGGTGATGGTGACAGAGAGAGGGGGAGATGGTGACACAGAGAGAGAGAGGGAGATGGTGACAGAAAGAGAGAAAGGGAGATGTTGACACAGAGAGAGGGAGATGGTGACAGAGAGAGGGTGATGGTGACAGAGAGAGATGGTGACACAGAGAGAGAGGAAGGTGGTGACACAGAGAGAGAGAGAGAGAGAGGGGTTGAGATGATGACAGAGAGAGAGAGAGGGAGAGGGAGAGATGGTGACACACACGGGGGAGATGGTGACACAGAGAGAGTGGGGGGGAGATGGTGACACAGAGAGAGAGAGAGGGGGAGGGGGAGATGGTGACACAGAGAGAGAGAGAGAGAGTGAGAGAGAGAGAGAGGGGGGGAAATGGTGACAGAGAGAGAGGGAGATAGTGACACAGAGAGAGAGGAAGATGGTGACATAGAGAGGAGAGGGCCAGATGGTGACACAAAGAGGGAGAGGAGGAGATGGTGACACAGAGAGAGAGAGAGGGGAGAGGGGGAGATGGTGACACAGAGAGAGAGAGAGGGGAGAGGGGGAGATGGTGACACAGAGAGAGAGAGAGAGAGAGTGAGAGAGAGAGAGAGGGGGGGGAAATGGTGACAGAGAGAGAGGGAGATAGTGACACAGAGAGAGAGGAAGATGGTGACATAGAGAGGAGAGGGCCAGATGGTGACACAAAGAGGGAGAGGAGGAGATGGTGACACAGAGAGAGACGGGGGAGATGGTGACACAGAGAGAGAGAGAGAGAGAGAGAGGCGGAGATGGTGACACAGAGAGAGGGAGAGAGATGGTGACAGAGAGAGGGAAATGGTGACACAGAGAGAGAGAGAGAGGGAAATGGTGACACAGAGAGAGAGAGAGAGGGAGATGGTGACACAGAGAGAGAGAGAGAGAGAGAGGGAGATGATGACACAAAGAGAGAGTGTAAGGTGGTGACACAGAGAGAGGGGGGAGAGGGGGAGATGGTGACACAGAGAGAGGGAGATGTTGATAGAGAAATAGAGGGAGATGGTGACACAGAGAGAGAGAGAGGGAGATGGTGACACAGAGAGAGGGGGAGAGAGAGAGGGAGATGGTAACACAGAGAGAGTGAGATGTTGATAGAGAAATAGAGGCAGATGGTGACACAGAGAGAGAGAGAGATAGTGACAGAGAGAGATGCAGATGGTGACACAGAGAGAGAGAGGGCGCGAGATGGTGACAGAGAGAGAAAGAGAGGGGGAGATGGTGACACAGAGAGAGGGAGATGGTGACACAGAGAAGGGGGATTTGGTGACACAGAGTGAGACAGGACCAGGAGAGAGACAGGCCGGGAGAGCGAGTCAGGGAGACCCCCAGTCACAAACTGAATTGTGAAATTGCTGGCACTATTGGGACCTTGCTGTGTGAGAAGTACATGGGGGAGGGTAACGTGCTTATGGAGGGGGTGTTGCTGGGGATGGGGTGGAGTGTTCTGGCGTGGGACAAAGAAAGTGAAATACCCCAGGGTGCCACACCCAGCTGCCTGTGGGATCTTGCTGTGCACCCCTCTGCCTGTGGGTCACCCCTTACACATCAGAGCAGCCTGTGGACAGAGCCCGGGCTCTGTTTGCTGATGGTCTGACAATGGGAGGGGGTGTATCTTTCCCCCTTCCGCCAAGACAGACCTCACTCTCCCCACCCCCCCACCCGTCCTCTCCTCCCCCTCCCCTCAGAATGTGGTATTGACCTGGTTAATGTCTGCAGAAAAAGGAGATGGGAGCCCACTTTAAATGGGAGGGAGGGAGGGAGGAGAGGACAGGGCATTTCTGTCAGAACGGAGGGGGAATGGAGAGCGAGGGAGGGGGAGAGAGAAGGGACGGGTGGGGGTTGGGGTGGAGAGAGGACAGAGGGGGTGTGGGAGAGACATAGATCAATTCTCGAGAGCAGGAGAAAGCTGAGCAGAGATGGAAACGTAGATAGGGGCAGAGAGAGGGGGAGAGAGGGAGAACGAGAGAGGGAGGGTGGGGAGGAGTGAGTGAGAGGGTGAGAGAGAGGGAGAGAGCTGACTGTCCCAGTGGAAGGTTCATGGTTTAAAACGGGTTTGAAGCCTGGGGTTAAAGTAACCGAGGACTCGGGATTGTGACACAAACAGGTTAATCCCCAGGATCTGGGAGGCAGGATTCCCTGAGGAGGGAATTGAAACCTTCAATGGGAAACTCTCTCCAAAGACCTGTTCTCATGTCAGAGTGATGTGAGAGGTGTATAGGCCAGGGGTATAAAATGTGATAATCACAGAAATACATACAGGATGGCCATTTCAATTCAATTCACTGTGTATCTGGGAGGGGGGTCTCTGTCTGTCTCTCCAGGTTTCTTTTGTGGAGTTTTCAAACAAATAAAACCGACCCACACACAACAAAATGAGCTGTCACTATTTAATAATTAGAGTGGTGCTGGAAACGCACAGCAGTTCAGGCAGCATCTGAGGAGCAGGAAAGTCGGCGTTTCAGGCAAAAGCCCTTCATCAGGAATAGAGGCAGAGTGCCTGCAGGGTGGAGAGATAAATGAGAGGAGGGTGGGGGTGGGGAGAAAGTAGCATAGAGTGCAATAGGTGAGTGGGGGTGGGGGTGGGGATGGAGGTGATAGGTCAGGGAGGAGGCTGGTGCAGATAGGGAGATAGGCAGGTAGTACAGGTCATGGGGACAGTGCTGAGCTGGAGTTTGGAACTGGGGTGAGGTGGGGGAGGGGTAAATGAGGAAACTGGTGAAGTCCACATTGATGCCCTGGGGTTGAAGTGTTCTGAGGTGGAAGATGAGGCGTTCACCTGGACCATCTCTGACCTCTCCATCTCCATTAATGACGACTGACTTGACACTGACATTTTTTACAAACCCACTGACTCCCACAGCTACCTGGATTATACCTCTTCCCACCCTACCTCCTGCAAAAATGCCATCCCGTATTCCAATTCTTCCACCTCAGCCATATCTGCTCCCAGGAGGACCAGTTCCATCACAGAACACACCAGAAGGCCTCCTTCTTCATCGTCCGCAATTTCCCTTCCCACGTGGTTAATGATGCCCTTCAACGCATCTCATCCATATCCTGCCGTCCGCCCTCAAACCCCACCCCCTCCAACCGTAACAAGGACAGACCCCCCCCGGTGCTCACCTTCCACCCTACCAACCTTCGCATAAACCACATCATCCAACGACATTTCCGCCACCTCCAAACAGACCCCACCACCAGGGATATATTTCCCTCCCCACCCCTTTCCGCCTTCCTCAAAGACCGTTCCCTCCGTGACTACCTGGTCAGGTCCACACCCCCAAAAACCCACCCTCCCGTCCTGGCACCTTCCCCTGCCACCGCAGGAATTGCAAACCCTGCGCCCACACCTCCTCCCTCACCTCCACCCAAGGCCCTAAAGGAGCCTTCCACATCCATCAAAGTTTTACCTGTACATCCACCAATATCATTTATTGTATCCGTTGCTCCTGATGCAGTCTCCTCTACATTGGGGAGACTGGATGCCACCTAGCGGAGCGCTTTAGGGAACATCTCTGGGACACCCACACCAATCAACCCCACCGTCCTGTGGCCCAACATTTCACCTCCCCCTCCCACTCAGCCAAGAACATGGAGGTCCTGGGCCTCCTTCACCGCCGCTCCCTCACCACCAGACGCCTGGAGGAAAAACGCCTCATCTTCCGCCTCGGAACACTTCAACCCCAGGGCATCAATGTGGACTTCACCAGTTTCCTCATTTACACTTCCCCCACCTCCCCCCAGTTCCAAACTTCCAGCTCAGCACTGTCCCCATGACCTGTCCTACCTGCCTATCTCCCTTCCCACCTATCTGCTCCACCTTCCTCCCTGACCTATCACCTCCATCCCCATCCCCATTCACCCATTGTACTCTTTGCTACCTTCCCCCCCTCCTCCCTGACCTATCACCTCCATCCCCACCCCCACTCACCTATTGTACTCTATGCTACTTTCTCCCCACCCCCACCCTCCTCTCATTTATCTCTCCATCCTTCAGGCACTCTGCCTCTATTCCTGACGAAGGGCTTTTGCCCTAAACGTCGACTTTCCTGCTCCTCGGAGTCTGCCTGACCTGCTGTGCTTTTCCAGCACCACTCTAATCTGGACTCTGGTTTCCAGCATCTGCAGTCCTTGTTTTTACCCCGTCATTATTTAAAGTGGGGAGAGGGTGGGGTGGGGGGAGGTGAGGGGAGGAGGGGAGGAATAAAGATTACAGTGTGCAGGATTAAATCAGAGAGAGTTATCAGAGATGGACAGAATGCGAGAGGGGCAACAGAGAGGGGGAACATAGAGACGGGGGACAGAGATAGGGGGGAATAGAGAGACGGGGGACAGAGAGAGGGGGAAACAGAGAGAGAGGGGAACAGAGAGACGGGGGACAGAGATAGGGGGGAATAGAGAGGGGGGAACAGAGAGAGAGGGGGAAACAGAGAGAGAGGGGAACAGAGAGAGAGGGAGGAACAGAGAGAGGGGGGAACAGAGAGGGGGGGGACAGGGTAGGGGGAACAGAGAAAGCACAGGGAACAGAGAGAGAGGGGGGAACAGAAAGAGGAGGGGAACAGAGAGCGCGCGCACGGAGAACAGAGGGGGGGAACAGAGAGGGGGGGAACAGAGAGCGCGTGGGGAACGGGGGGACAGAGAGAGGGGGGAACAGTCGGGGGGGTACAGAGAGAGAGGGGACAACGGGTAGGTGGAACAGAGAGAAAGAGAGTGGGGAACAGAGAGAGAGGATGGAACAGAGAGAAAGTGCATGGGGAACGTGGGGAACAGAGAGAGAAAAGGGGGGACAGACAGAGAGGGGGGAACAGAGAGATAGGGGGAACAAAGAGAGTAGGGGGAACAGAGAGAGAGGGGGGAACAGAGAGTGGGGGAACAGAAAGAGAGGGGGAAACAGAGAGTGCAGGGAACATAGAGGGGGAACAGAGAGGGGGGAATCAGAGAGAGAGAAAGGGGAACGGGGGGAATAGAGAGAGAGAGGGGGAACAGAGAGAGTGAGGGAAACAGAGACAGATGGGGGAATAGGGGGAATAGAGAGAGAGGGGGATCAGAGAGAGGAGGGAACAGAGACAGAGTGGGGGAAACAGAGAGAGATGGAGGAACGGGAGGAAGAGAGAAAGAGGGGGGAACAGAGATCGAGGGGGAACAGAGACTGAGGGGGAACAGAGAGAGAGGGGAACAGAGAGAGAGTGAGGAACACAGAGAGAGAGAGAGAGGGCAGTGGGGGGGGCAACAGAGAGAGAGAGAGAGAGGGGGAACAGAGAAAGGGGGCAGGAACAGGAGGGGGCAACAGAGAGAGAGGGGGGGAACAGAGAGGGGGGAACAGAGAGAGGGGGCAGGAACAGGAGGGGGCAACAGAGACAGAGGGGGGAACAGAGAGAGTGAGGAGGGACAGAGAGAGGGGGGACAGAGAGAGAGAGAGAGAGAGGGGGGAGACAGAGAGAGAGAGGGAGAGAGGAACGGAGAAGATGAGGGTATTGTTTGGGATTTGTCAAACAGTCGGATTGGTCCTTCTGTCATCATGGAGACAGGATCGAACCCTTAACCAGGGTCAGGAACACAGATGATCTATCTGTGGTCACACTGCTGCTTGTGGGATCTTGCTGTGTGTTTCTAGCCTCGGGCCAATTGCTCTTTAGTGATTTCCTTGTATTTCGATGTTGCTTGATGTTCTGCAATGCATTAATGATGCAGTAATTAAACTGACCCAGTATCGCAGGGTAAAGTGGGAGACTGGGGAAGGCAGAGAGCAGTGGGATCTTGCTGTGCTCTTGGTGTCGCTGCTGTATTTTATTTCAAATTGATTTTTATTTCCCTCTCAGTCTGTTCCCCCAGCCCCGAGGAGGGGATTAGATCCAGGAGCTGAAATTCAGGACGGTGCAGAGACAGAGGGAATCAAATCATTTCTGCCCCGAGGAATCATCAGCCCAGAGCCAGAACCAGAGAGAGAGAGAGGGAGTGAGACAGCGAGAGGGAGAGAGAGACAGCAAGGGAGAGAGAGAAAAACAGCTAGGGAGAGAGACAGAGACAGTCAGGGAGAGAGAGAGAGAGAGAGACACAACGAGGGACAGAGACTGAGAGTTTGGTTCTGGGAACCACACATAGAGTTGGGAAATCCCGACAGATCCTCAGCAAATATCCCCCTCTCTTCCCAGCCCAGTGTGTGTCAGGAGGGGCGGCAGTCAGACTCTTAGACGCTAGTGTGGGACCTTCCCCAGTTAATGATTTAATTGTCCACCACCCGTCACAACCCAATGTGGAATGGCTGTGTAGGATTACTTATCCCTGCCGATTGCAAGTTGATTTCCCACAATCGATCAACCCTTTGTTGTGATATTAGTAAATTAATTCCTTGTTTTGAGTATGTTTGGTATTTCTCTGTGGTAGCCCTCCTACACTTCACATTTTACCTGATTTGATAATGCCAACACAACCAGTTCTTCTGTAACATGATGATTGCATTAGTCATAGAGATGCACAGCACAGAATCAGACCCTTCGCTCCAACTCGTCCATGTCAACCAGACACTCGACCTAACCTAGTCCCATTTGCCAGTGCCTTGCCCTTAGCCCTCTAAACCCTTCCTATTGATGTAGCCATCCAGATGCCTTTTAAAAGCTGTGATTGTACCAGCCTCCACCACTGCCTCTGGCAGCTCATTCTGTGCACACACCACACTCTACGTAAAAAAAGTTGCTCCTGAGGTCCCTTTTAAGTCTCTCCCCTCTCATCCAGAACCTACGCCCTTTACGTTTGAACTCCCCCACCCCTGGGCAAAGGCTTTGTCTGTTTATCCTATCCATGACTCTCATGATTTTATAAAACTCTAAAAGGTCTCCCCCCACCTCTGATGCTCCAGGGAAAACAGCCCCAGCCTATTCAGTCTCGCCCTATAGCTCAAATCATCCAACCCTGACAACATCCCTGTAAATCTTTTCTGACCCCTTTCAAGATTCACAACATCCTCCCGATAGGAGGGAGACCAGAATTGCACACAATATTCCTAAAGTGGCCGAACCAATGTCATGTACAGCCGCAACATGACCTCCCAACTCCTACACTTGATGCTGTGACCAATAAAGGAAAGCATACCAAGCGCCTTCTTCACTATCCTATCTACCTGCGACTCCACTTTCAAGGAGCTATAAACCTGCACTCCATTCATGTGCAACTCCATGTTACAGTAAAATCACGCTTCAGGAACAGCACTTAACGTGTTGGGGCCAATCATGTTGCAGCCAACACACATTTTCAAAGTTCACATTGTCAAAAGTGTCCCCAATTCTTCAATCGTGTTACAGCAAATTCACGTTGATGAAACACACATTATAACAGAATGACCTGCAATTGGCTCCTGAGGGATTCGAGGTTAAAATAAATCGATTGAAATTCTGGACAAAAAGAACAAACAATCTGAAGAAATGGTGGTAAGGAATTGATAAGAGTTTTATGCACCAGCGATATAGATGTGTAATGTTCATATTAATATCAAAATCTCTCCACAGTTTCAAGATAAGATCCTCAAAACTTGAAACAAACACAATAAGCATTACAGAAACTCAACAGGTCTGGCAGCATGTGTGGAGAGAGAAACACCGTTAACACTGAGTCTAATGTGACTCATCTTCACGACATCAAAAACTGACCAATTTGACAACCTTGTGAGGTTTACAAGGGATTTGGGATCCACAGTGTCACTAACATCTGTTCTCTCAAATAAGTTTTCTTTGTAATAAGTTAATTAAACTTTGCTGAATAAAGTAATCTCAAAGATTTTGTCTTCTAGGGGATTAATGTAGGAGCAGGGAGATTTGTGAGAGCTGCTCAGGAGGGTTGGAACGAGTAGTTTTGGGTAGGATCCAGGGGATTAGTGAGGAAAGAGATCACTCTGAGACTGAGTTACAACTCACACAACACCAGGTTATAGTCCAACAGGTTTATTTGGAAGCACTAGCTTTCGGAGCACTGCTCCTTCATCAGGTGGTTGTGGAGTACACAATTGTAAACACAGAATTTATAGCAAAAGATTACAGTGTGATGTAACTGAGATTATATATTGGAAAATATCTTGATTGTTAATTCTCTCATCTGTTGGAATGACCATGATAGTTTCACTTGTTTCATATGTAAATCACAAAACTCTTTTTAAAAGTTACATTCTCAGGTTAACTGTAACAATTGGTGTCAGGCCAGATAAGATGTTGTAGGTGTTAGCCCCCTGTGTTCTGTTGTCTGTGCCAGAATATTTCGACTGATTCTAATAAAAAAAATGAGTTAACAGAGTCTTTCATGGATTCATGCAGTTTTTGAGCAAAGTACAATGTAACTCTGCAAATACGATTCACCCCACAAATATATATGTGTATATGTGGGTTTGTGTGTGTGTGTGTGTGTGTGTGTGTGTGTGTGTGTGTGTGTGTAGTACAGTGGTGATCACCTGTAATGTGACCTGAACCCAAGGTCCCAGTTGAGGCCCTCCCTATGGGAACCGAACTTCACTATCAGCTCTGCTTGGCCACTTTTCGCTGCTGCCTGTCCCGAAGTCCGCCTTGGAGGATGTTCACCTGAAGGTTCAAGGTCAATGTCCTGGATCACTGACGTGTTCTCCAACTGGGAGGGAACACTCCTGTCTGTTGATTGTTGTGTGGTACCCATTCATCCGTTGCCGTAGCCTCTGCTCGGTCTCCCCAATGTACCATGCCTCGGGGCATCCCTGCCTGCAGTGTATAAGATAGACAACGTTGACTGAGTCACATGAGTACCTGCCACATACATAGTGGGAGGTGTCCCACGCGTAATGATGGTATCCATGTCCACACTCTGACACGTCTTGCAGCACTGACCGTGACAGGGTTGTATGGAGTTGTCCTGAAAGCTGGGCAGTTTGCTACAAACAATGATCTGTTTGAGGTTTGGCGGTTGTTTAAAGGTGAGAAGTGGAGGTGTAGGGAAGGTCTTGGTGAGGTGCTCATCCTCATTGATAATGTGTTGCAGGTCGCGAAGAACATGGTGTAGTTTTTCGGTTCCTGGGAAGTACTGGACAACGAAGGGTACCCTGTCGGTTGCAGCACGTGTCTATCTCCTGAGGAGATCATTACGGTACACATGTGACTCAGCCAACGTTGTCTATCTTATACACTGCAGGCAGGGATGTCCTGAGGCATGGTACATTGGGGAAACCGAGTAGAGTCTATGGCAATGGATGAATGGGCACCGCACAACAATCAACAGACAGGAGTGTTCCCTCCCAGTTGAGGAACACTTCAGTGTCCAGGACATTCGACCTTGGACCTTCGGGTGACCATCCTTGAAGTTGGACTTTGGGACAGGCAGCAGGGAAAAGTGGTCAATAGGTAAGTTCTGTTCCCATGGGGTGGGCCTCAACCGGGACCTTGGGTTCATGTCACACTCCGGGTGACCACCATGGCACAGTATACACACACACACACACAAACACACACACACACAGACACACACACACACCTGCAGGCACACACACTCCCAAACTCTCACAAACAACCTCTCACAGACTTAGACGCCTTTACATTCACACACACACATATACACTCTCTCTCACAGACATTCACAAACTCCCACACCAGACGCACACACATACATATACATTTGTGGGGTGAAGTTGAATTTGCAGAGTTATGTTGTACTTTGCTCAAAACCTGAATAAATCCATCTCTGTTAACTCATTTTTTAGATTAGATTCAGTCGAAATCTTATGGCACAGACAACAGAACATAGGGGGCTAACACCTCCAACATCTTCTCTGGCCTGACTCCAATTGTTACAGTTAACCTGAGAATGTAACTTTTAAAAAGGGTTTTGTGAATTACATATGAACCAAGTGAAACTATCATGGTCATTCCAACAGATGAGAGACTTAACAATCAAGATATTTTCCAATGTATAATGTCAGTTACATCACACTGTAAGCTTTTACTATAAATTCTGTGTGTTACAATTGTGTACTCCACAACCACCTGATGAAGGAGCAGCGCTCCGAAAGCTAGTGCTTCCAATTAAACCTGTTGGACTATAACCTGGTGTTGTGTGATTTTTAACTTTGTACACCCCAGTCCAACACCAGCATCTCCAAATCAATCTGAGACTGGGACAGTTGGGAAAAGGAGTGAGACAAACAGTCAGGGCAGGCAGGACAAAAACAGAGAACAAGGTAGGATTGATAAATTAAACTGCATTTATTTCAATGCAAGAAGCCTAATTGGGAAGGCAGATGAATTGAGAGCATGGTTAGGGATATGGTACTGGGGCATCATAGCAATTACAGAGACGTGGCTCAGGGACAGACAGGCCTGGCAGCTTAATGTTCCAGGATACAAATGCTGTAGGAAGGATACAAAAGGGGGTGGAGAGGAGGGGGAGCAGTGTTTCTGATAAGGGTTAGCATTATGGCTGTACTAAGGGAGGATATTCCTGGGAATGCATCCAAGGAAGGTATTTGGGTGGAACCGAGAAATAGGAAAGGGATGATGACCTTCTTGGGATTATATTCTCGAACACCCCAAGAGGCAGCAGGAAATTGCGAAGCAAATCTTTAAGGAGATCTCAGTCATGTGTAAGAAAAATAGGATGGTAATTTCCAAACATAGACCTGGACTGCCATAGTTTTCAGGGTTTAGTGTACAAGAAAATGTTGTGATTCAGCATCTGGATGTACCGACAAGAGAAGCTACAAAACGTGACCTCCCCTTGGGAAATAAGGCAGGGCAGGTGACTGAGGTGTCAGTGGGGGAGTACTTCGGGGCCAGTGACTGTAAATCTATTAGTTTTAAAATAAATTAGTGATGGAAAAGGATAGACCGCATCTAAAAGTTGAAGCTCAAAATTGGACGAAGGCCAAATTGAACGGTATTAGGCAAGAACATTCAAAAGTTGAGTGGGGACAGATGTTCAAAGGGAAAGGGAAGGTTGGAAAATGAGAAGCCTTCAGAAATGTGATTTTGAGAGTCCAGAGACAACATATTCCTGTTCGGGTGAGAGGCAAGGCTGGGAGGTGTAGGGAATGATGGGTGATGAGAGAAATTGAGGCTTTGGTATAGAAAAAGAAGGAAACGTGTCCAGGGGAGACAGCAGAGATTGAGTCAATTGTAAAAGAGTATAAAGGCAGTAGGAGCATAATTAAGAGGGAAATCAGGAGGGCAAAATGGGGACATGAGATAGCTGTGGCAAACAGGGTTAAGGAGAATCCAAAGAGATTTTATGACTATATGAAGGACAAAAGGATAACAAGGGAGAGAACAGTGTCCCATCAAGATCAGCAAGAGAGCCCACGTGTGGAACTGCAGGAGATGGGGGAAGATATTAAATGAGTATTCTGCATCAGGCATTGGTTAGACCACCTTTGGAATATTGCGTGCAATTCTGGTCTCCTTCCTATCAGAAGGATGTTGTGAAACTTGCAAGGGTTCAGAAAAGATTCACAAAGATGTTGCCAGGGATGGAGGATTTGAGCTATAGGAGAGGCTGAATAGGCTCGGGCTGTTTTCTCTGGAGCATCGAAGGCTGAGGGGTGACCTGATCGAGGTTTATATAATCATGAGGGGCATGGATAGGATAAATAGACAATGTCTCTTCCCTGGGGTGGGGGAGTCCAGAACAAGAGGAGCATAGGTTTAGGGTGAGAGGGGAAAGATTTAAAAGAGACCTAAAGGGCAACGTTTTCCCACAGAGGGTAGTACGTGTGTGGAATGAGCTGCCAGAGGAAGTGGTGGAGGCTGGTACAATTACAACATTTAAAAGGCATCTGGATGGGTATATGAACAGGTTTGGAGGGATATGGGCCGGGTGCTGGCAGGTGTACATCTCTCTGACTCGATGACTCTACTTGGCATCAGCCTTCCCAGTAGAACACCACTGTGTACACCAGCCCCTCTTCCCTGCATTAGACCCAGAGCTTTGACATTTCAACTGCTCCTCCAAGTGCTTTTTAAAGATTATGAGATCAATACCCTCTCTGGTAGTACATTCCAGATTCCAACCACCCTCTGGGTGATAGTGCCCCTCAAATCCCCTCGCACCCTCCTGCATTTCACCTTAAAATGAGCCCTCCCCCCCGCCCCCGTTATTGACCCTGTGATTAAGGGGAACTATTGCTTTGTATCCAGGCTGTCCGTGCCCCTCGTACTCTTATACACCTCTGTCAGGTCCCCCCTCAATCCTCCCTGCTCCAAAGAAAACAGCCCAAACTTAGCCAGCCTCTCTCCATCGCTGAACTGTTCCATGCCAGCCAACATCCTGGGCAATCTCCTCTGTACCCCATCTGGTGCAATCACAACTACATCCAAATGGCGGCATGGTGGCTCAGCGGTTGGCATTGCTGGTTCCCAGCACCAGGGACCTGGGTTCAATTCCTTGCCTTCCCACAGAGTTCTCGAGCCCATCTGATCAGGTCGTGGGGGTTTACCCACTTTTATGCATTTTAAGACACCCAAGGCAAACACAAGTAACAGATAAATCACATGAAGAAACAACCCCCACAATGCCTCAGGAAGGAGACGTTGTCAAGACAGATCGCACGGGTTTCTTGGTGAAGCCCTTCCCCACGCCACAGCTCCCTTCAGATGGCAGTGACACTGTGGAACCCCAAATCCCTTGTAAACTTCAAAGGTTTGTCAAATTGGTCAGTTTTTGATGTCGTGAAGATGAGTCACATTAGACTCAATGTTAATGGTGTTTCTCTCTCCACACATGCTGCCAGACCTGCTGAGTTTCTGCAATGCTTACTGTGTTTTTTTCAAGTTTTGATGATCTGATCTTGAAACTGTGGAGCGAATTAGATATTAATATGAACATTACACATGTATATTGATGATGCATCAAACTCTTATCAATTCCAAACCACCATTTCTTGGCAGTATGCCTAATGGAACCATCGCGTGATAGAAGAACTGACTGTGTTGGCGTTATCAAATCTGGTCAAGTGAGCAGTGTAGGAGGGCTACCATGGAACAACACCAAACTTTCCCCAAACGAGGAGTTAATTTATTAATGTCACAATACAGGGTTGCTCAACGGTAGGAGGTCAACTTGCAATAGGCAGGGTTAATTAATCCTTCACAGTCGTTCCACATTCCATTGTGACTGGTGGTGGGCAATTAAATCATTGAATGGAGGGCGTCATTACTCCAACCTCACTGACTGGAGGATCCCAACCCATCAGGTCCAAAAGAGCAGGCTGAAGCATCTGCAGCATCTTCAGCCAGAAGTGCCAAGTGGGTGATCCATCTCGGTCTCCCCAATGAGATTCCCAGCATCATGAACATCAGCCATTAGCCAATTCGATTCAGTCCATGTGACGTCAATGAATGACTGAAGGCACAGGATGTTACAATGGTCATGGACTCATCTAACATGTCTGCAACAGCACTGGGACAAGATGCAATGCAGTACCAAAGCAAGAGTCCTGTGGAAAAACCTTCCCAACCCATGACCGAGACAGTCAGGAGAAGCAAAAGAATTGGCATTCAATAAGCTATCAGCTCGACTCCAAGACACTCAACACACTGACTTGGAACCATACCACCATTCACACAGTCATGGAGTTGTACAGCACGGAAACAGATCCTTTGCTGCGACTCTTCCATCCCGACCAGATGTCCTAATTTAATGTAATCCCATTTCCCAGCATTTGGACCATATCTCTCTAAACTCTTCCTCTTCATGGACCCACCCTTTTAAATGCTCCAATTGCACCAGCCTCCAACTCCCCCTCTGGCAGCTCATTCTACATACACATGGTAAAGCTGCCCCTTGAGTCCCTTTCAAATCTTTCCCCTCTCACCTTTAAGCTTTGCCATTTGGTTTTGGACTCCCCTAACCTGGGAAAAAGATCTTGGCTCCTCACCCAGATCATGTCCCACATGATTTTATAAACTTTAACATCACCCCTCAGCCTCCGATGCTCCAAAGAAAGCAGCCCCAGCCTGTTCAGCCTCTCCCTGTAGCTCAAAGCCTCCAGCCCTGGCAACATCCTTGTGAGTAGTTTCTGCATCCTTTCAAGTGTAATGACATCTTTCTGAAAGCAGGGACACTAGATTAATGGCAGTATTATAAAAATGGCCAAAGCAATGTCCTGTACTGTCAGAGTATGACATCACAACTCCTATACTCAATGCACTGACCTTTCAAACACCTTCTTCACCGCCCTGTCTATCTGCGACTCCACCTTCAAGGAACTATGACCTTGTACCCCAAGGTCTCTCTTTCAGCAACACTGGCAGGGCCCTATCCTCCCTCTTGGATTTGTATCAGGAAACATTAAGCTGCCAGTCCTGTCCATCCCTGAACCATGTCTCCGTCATCGTTATGATATCTCAGCCCCATGTTCCGAACCATGCCCTGCGTTCATCCACCTTCCCTGTTAGTCCCCTTACATTGAAATAATGTTTGTCCTCCAATTTCCTGACACTATCATTGGGTTAACTCTCTGACATTTGTGTACAAGATCAGCTGAACCCCCTAGATATTTATTTCAGATTTTCTCACCACTTTAGACAGAAGCGTTTTGATATTTCTATTCTTCCTGCAGATCTGAACCTGCCCTCCCTCAGGGACAAAACTTCCCTGGGTCTGAATGTCTTAAAATGAGGAATTTGCAACAGCAACAGTATGTGATGGATGGCAGTTATAGGAAGGGGGGAAAGTCTCAGATACAGTCACATAGATGGGTTAACTGCAGGAAAGGTAAGAGAGGTAGGCACCTAGTTCAGGAGTCTTTTGTGGATATACCCATTTCAAACAGGTTTGCTGGTTGGAAAATGTAGGGGGTGATGGATTCTCAGGGGAACGTAGCACAAACAGCCAAGTTTCTGGTGTTGTGACTGGCTCTAATGCAATGAGGGTTACGTCGGGTTCCAAGAGATCAGTTGTGTTCGGGGATTCTGTCGTCCGAAGTACAGACAGACATTTCTGTGGCCAACAGCGAGAAAGCAAATGGTGTGTTGCTTCCCTGTATCCAGTATCAAGGATGACTCAGAGAGCGCGTAGAATGTTCTCACAGGAGAGAGGGGCCAGCAGGATGTGGATGTACCTACTCTTGGAAAATAAGGTAGGGCTGATGACTGAGTGTCAGTGGGGGAGCACTTTGGGGCCAGCAACCATAATTCTATTAGATTTAAAATAGTGATGGAAAAGGATAGACCAGATCTAAAAGTTGAAGTTCTAAATTGCAGAACGGCCAATTTTGGCGGTATTAGGCAAGAACTTTCGAAAGCTGTTTGGGGGCAGATGTACGCAGGTAAACGGACTGCTGGAAAATGGGAAGCCTTCAGAAATGAGGTATCGAGAATCCAGAGAAAGTATATTCCTGTTATGGTGAATGGAAAGGCTGGTGGTTATAGGGAATACTGGATGACTGAAGAAATTTAGGGTTTTGTTCAGAAAAAGAAGGAAGCATATGTCAGGTACAGACAGGATAGATCGAGTGAATCCTTAGAAGAGTATAAAGGCAGTAGGAGTATACTGAAGAGGGAAATCAGGAGGGCAAAAAGGGGACATGAGATAGCTTTGGCAAACAGAATTAAGGAGAATGCTAAGAGTTTTTACAAATACATTAAGGACAAAAGGGTAACTAGGGAGAGAATAGGGCCCCACAAAGATCAGCAAGGTGGCCTTTGTTTGGAGACGCAGAAAATGGGGGAGATACTAAATGAGAACTTTGCATCAGTGTTTACTGTGGAAAAGGATATGGAAGACATAGAATGTAGGGAATTGGATGGTGACATCTTGCAAAATGTCCAGATTACAGAGGAGGAAGTGCTGGATATCTTGAAACAGGTAAAGGTGAATAAATCCCCAGGACCTTATCAGGTGTATCCGAGAACTCTGTCGGAAGCTAGAGAAGTGATTGCTGGGCCTCTTGCTGAGATATTTGTATCATCGATATACACAGGTGAGGTGCCGGAAGACTGGAGGTTGGCAAACGTGGTGCCACTGTTTAAGAAGGGTGGTAAGGACAAGCCAGCGAACTACACACCAGTGAGCCTGACCTCGGTGGTGGGAACGTTGTTGGAGGGAATCCTGAGGGACAGGATGTACATGTATTTGGAAAGGCAAGGACTGATTAAGATCGTCAACATGGCTTGGTGTGTGGGAAATCATGTCTCACAAACTTGATTGTGTTTTTTGAAGAAGTAGCAAAGAGGCTTGATGAGGGCAGTGCGGTGGATGTGATCTGTATGGATTTCAGTAAGGCATTCGACAAGGTTCCCCATGGGAGACTGATTAGCAAGGTTAGATCTCATGGAATACAGGGAGAGCTAGCCATTTGGAGACAGAATTGGCTCAAAGGCAGAAGACAGAGGGTGGTGGTGGAGGGTTGTTTTTCAGACTGGAGGCCTGTGACCAGTGGAGCGCCACAGGGATCGGTGCTGGGTCCTCTACTTTTTGTCATTTAAATAAATGACTTGGATGCGAACATGAGAGGTACAGTTAGTAAGTTTGCAGATGACACCAAAATTGGAGGTGTAGTGGACAGTGAATAGGGTTACCTCAGATTACAACAGGATCATGACCAGATGGGCCAATGGACTGAGAAGTGGCAGATGGTGTTTAATTCAGATAAATGCAAGGTGCTGCATTTTGGGAAAGCAAATCTTAGCAGGACTTATACACTGAATGGGAAAGTTGTAAAAAATGCTGCTGAACAAAGAGTCCTTGGAGTGCAGGTTCATAGCTCATGGCAAATGGAGTCGCAGGTAGATAGGATAGTGAAGAAGGCGTTTGGTACGATTTCTTTTATTGGTCAGAGTATTGAGTACAGGAGTTGGGAGGTCATGTTTCGGCTGTACATGTTATACCATTGTTGGAATATTGCGTGCAATTCAACTCTCCTCCCTATTGGAAAGATGTTGTAAAACTTGAAACGGTTCAGAAAAGATTTACAAGGATGTTGCCAGGGTTGGAGGATTTGAGCTATGGGAAGAGGGTGAATCGGCTGGGGCTTTTTTCTCTGGAGCGTTGGAGGCTGGAGGGGTGACCTTATAGAGGTTTATAAAATCATGAGGAGCATGGATAAGATAAATAGACAGAGTATTTTCCCTCGTGTGGTGTAGTCCAAAACTAGAGGGCATAGGTGAGAGGGGAAAGACATCAAAGAGACCTAAGGGGCAACATTTCCATCCAGAGGGTGGCACGTGAATGGAATGAATGCTAGAGGAAGTGGTGGAGGCTGGTACAATTGCAACATTTAAGAGGCATTTGGACGGATATATGAATAGGAAGGGTTTGGAGGAATATGGGCCAGGTACTGGCAGGTGGGACTAGATTGGGATGGGACATCTGGTCGGCATGGATGGGTTGGACAGAAGGGTCTGTTTCCGTGCTGTATACTCAATGACTCTATTATGTATGAGACATGTGCTGAGAGAGAGGGAGATGGTGATATCGTACATGGGAAGGAGAAAGAAATTGTGAGATTTTACATGAGAGTGAGAAAAACAGTGAGATCTTGCATGAGACAGAGATAGAAAGAGAGTTTATACGTGAGAGATTCACCTTCCCTGACAGTGTGGGGCTCCTGTATCACACACCAGAATGAAATCAGACGCTGTGTTTAGGAGCAGGACATGGCCGGTGGAATTCGAACATCTGTTCATTTGGATCAGAACCAGGAATCCAGCAGAGAATGACAACAGAACACAGAGAATCAAACAAAGAACTTGGTGTTGAATTAGTGGAAGTGTAGAGTAGAGAATGTAGAGTCAGTGATGGACTGAACCTGTTGTACCACGGTTGAGAGTTCAGGACTGTGTCTTTGTATCTGTGTGTGGGAGTGTGTGATGGAGACAGTTTAGACTTAGCTTACTCTGAACCACTGCTTGGGGAATGCCTATCCTTCAGCTATTTGACTGCAACATCATAGAGAGCTCTCCCCACACTGTACCTGTTCTGGGAGGCATTAATGCAGACAGTGTCGAGACAGCTTTACTCTGTATCTCCCCTCATTTAACAGGACATAACATTGGAATGTGCAGATGATACACAAATTGCCAATGGAGTATTCAGGGAATAGCAGTAGACCTTCGGAGGATCCAAGCAGGTGCTGTTTGCTGTCATTGGGAAGGTGTCTGAGGATGGAAGTGGTCCACAGGATTGCTGATGTCATCTCAGTAAAACACTCACAGAGAGACCTCCTTCCTGTTGTTGGCCAATGAATATAAAGCACAGAATTCCAGTGAAATAGGCCTGTGAGGGCTGAGGGCTTTCTCTGTTTGTCATAAAGAGCAAAATGGTCACCCAATGTCCTTGGGGGAAGAGGCCTGGCCTGGATTTAACCCAAATCACAGCCTGACACTGCAACCCCACAAAGTAACTGAGGGATGGACATTTATAAATCACATTCCATGCCTTCAGTGTCATCTCAAACTGGGTTCGAGGGAATGGAGCAGTTTGTAGTGTCCTCAGTGTGTGATTGAGGGAATAGGGAAACTAATTTCTGAGGCAGATAGCGAGAGAGTTACAGACACAGATACAGAGCCAGACACACACAGAGGCAGGATGGGAGTGTCCTGGAGATGTTTCAGAGCTCACTCTGAGACAGACACAAGCTGTACACTAGCAGATATAGAACATAGAACATAGAAGGATACAGCGCAGTACAGGCCCTTCGGCCCTCGATGTTGCGCCGACCGAGTCCTACCTAACCTATACTAGCCCAATAACTTCCAAATGCCTATCCAATGCCCGCTTAAATGAACATAAAGAAGGAGAGTTCACCACTGATACGGGCAGGGCATTCCATGAACTCACAACCCGCTGTGTGAAGAATCTACCCCTAACATCTGTCCTATACCTACCACCCCTTAATTTAAAGCTATGTCCCCTAGTAACACCTGACTCCATTAGCGGTAAAAGGTTCTTAGTATCTACCCTATCTAAACCCCTAATCATCTTATACACTTCTATCAGATCTCCCCTAAACCTTCTCTTCTCCAATGAGAACAGCCCCAAGTGCCTCAGCCTTTCCTCATACGATCTTCCTACCATTCCAGGCAACATCCTGGTAAACCTCCTCTGCACTCGTTCTAAAGCTTCCACATCCTTCCTATAGTATGGCGACCAAAACTGCACACAATACTCCAGATGAGGCCTCACCAGAGTCTTATACAACTGCAACATGACCTCAGGACTCCGGAACTCAATTCCTCTGCCAATAAAGCCCAGTACACCATATGCCTTCCTCACAGCACTATTTACCTGGGTGGCAACTTTCAGAGATCTGTGTACATAGACACCAAGATCCCTCTGCTCATCCACACTACCAAGTAGCCTACCATTAGCCCAGTAATCCATCATCTTGTTATTCCTACCAAAGTGAACGACTTCGCACTTAGCTACATTGAATTCCATTTGCCACATTTCCGCCCAGCTCTGCAACTTATCTATATCCCGCTGTAACCTACCACTTCCTTCCTCACTATCCACAACTCCACCGACTTTTGTGTCATCCGCAAACTTGCTTACCCAGCTTTCAAGTCCTTCCTCTAGATCATTTATAAAGATAACAAAAAGCAATGGTCCCAAAACAGATCCTTGTGGTACACCGCTAGTAACTGCGCTCCAAGATGAACATAATCCATCAACTACTACCCTCTGTCTCCTTCCAGCCAGCCAATTCCTAATCCAAACCTCTAATGTATCCTCAATGCCATACCTCCGAAGTTTTAGCATTAGCCTACCATGGGGAACCTTATCGAACGCCTTACTAAAATCCATATACACAACATCTACTGCTTTACCCTCATCCACTTCCTTAGTCACCTTCTCAAAGAACTCAATAAGGTTTGTGAGGCACGACCTGCCCTTCACAAAACCATGCTGGCTATCTCTGATCACGTTATTCCTACCCAGATGTTCATAAATCTTATCCCTTACCATTCTCTCTAAGACTTTGCCCACCACTGAAGTCAGACTCACTGGCCTATAGTTACTAGGGCTATCCCTACTCCCTTTCTTGAACAATGGGACCACATTCGCTATCCTCCAGTCCTCTGGTACTATTCCCGTTGACAATGACGACATAAAAATCCAGGCCAATGGCTCTGCTATCTCCTCCCTAGCTTCCCATAGGATCCTGGGGTAAATGCCATCAGGCCCAGGAGACTTATCTATATTCATCCTTTCCAATATTCCCAAAACCTCTTCCCTGCATATTTCCAGGGCATCCATTCTAATTATTTGTGATTCCATATTCACATCAGCAACAGTGTCCTGTTCCTGAGTGAATACTGATGAAAAGTACTGATTTAATGTCTCTCCAATCTCCTCCGCCTCCACACACAACTTCCCGCTACTATCCTTGACTGGACCGATACCTACCCTAGTCATCCTTTTATTCTTGACATACCTATAGAAAGCCTTTGGGTTTTCCCTAATCCTACCAGCTAAAGACTTTTCATGTCCCCTTCTCGCTTTTCTTAGCTCCCTCTTTAGCTCCTTCCTGGCTACCTTATAACTCTCAATCGCCCCTACTGAACCTTCACGCCTCATCTTTACATATGCCGCCTTCTTCCCTTTCACAAGGGACTCCAATTCCTTACTAAACCACGGCTGCCTCACAAGGCCCTTTACACCATGCCTGACTGGTACATACCTATCGAGGACACGCAGTAGCTGCTCCTTGAACAATCCCCACATCTCATTAGTGTTCTTCTCTTGAAGCCTGTTTTTCCAATCCACACAACCTAAGTCATGCCTCACTGCATCATAATTTCCCTGCCCCCAGCTATAGCTCTTGCCCTGCGGCGCACGATTATCCCTCTCCATCACTAAAGTAAAAGTCACCGAGTTGTGGTCACTGTCCCCGAAGTGCTCACCTACCTCCAAGTCTAACACCTGGCCTGGTTCATTACCTAGAACCAAATCCAATGGTAGTGAATTATTCGCTGGGACCCACAGTGCGCTGGACACAGTCTCTGTGAATGACTGAGATGATGGGATCCCGTGTTCCAGTTACTGATAATACAAAGTGATGTGGGACAGTAAAGGCGGACACAGAAAGGCTGGGAAGGGAGTTGGGGTAAAAAATGAGGTCTGCAGATGCTGGAGATCACAGCTGAAAATGTGTTGCTGGTTAAAGCACAGCAGGTTAGGCAGCATCCAAGGAATAGGAAATTCGACGTTTCGGGCATAAGCCCTTCATCAGGAATGAGGAGAGTGTGCCAAGCAGGACCTGGGGGGTGCAGTGAGAGAGAGACTCACTGAAATCCTTGCAGAGGGAGGAAGAGAGCTTCTTCAAGGAAGGCATCCTTGCAAGAGGATTCACAGTAGGTTAAAATCTCTCCTCATTCCTGATGAAGGGCTTATGTCCGAAACGTCGAATTTCCTATTCCTTGGATGCTGCCTAACCTGCTGTGCTTTAACCAGCAACACATTTTCAGCTGGGAAGGGAGTTGGACAGGTTCAGTGAGTGAGTGAGTAAGACACAGTCTTTGCAGTATCACAGAGAGAAATGGGAGGCTTTGTTCCTTCATTTTAACCTTGAAACTGTTTCAGAGTATTGTTGGAGTTTTAGACATTGATTCTAATCCTAGACCCAGAGCAGCAAAACACCTTTCTCTTTCTCTATCCCAGCAGTTGTCATTATTGTCTCAAAAACATCTATTCCCTCTGATCCTGGTAAATCCCAGGGAGACAATCCTGCGTATCGTTCACTTCTCTCCCTCCCCAGTGACCCCTTCCTGTCCAGTTATCATTCTGGGGAATCCATACTGCACTCAGATACACACACACTCCCCAACTCCCCACCCTTTCTTGCCTCTCCCTATTTGTAAAGTCAATGTCAGTGCTGGGCTAACATGAAATGGCTACCAACATATCTAAGATGGCAGACACCTTCAGAATCCTTTGTGCTGGCTTTGTAGATTAAAACAGCCCCTCACAGTTTGTCCATGATCATTTCTCAGCCTCCTACAGTGAGGTGGGAAGTGATGGTGTTTGGATGTTAGCCTGCAGAGAGACAATCCAGACTAAATGGGACAATGTTAACCTTGGGGGGGGTGGGCCGGAGCAGAGAAGGTTTCAGTGATGGCTCTGGAATCCTGTCAGCACAGGAGAGGGGAAAATGTCTCAAAAGCATTTTTCAAATTTGGCGACACCATCACATTGGCTTTCTGTGATTTGTGAATAAGGATCTGGAAAATATTGCTGAATATTTATTAAGTCCTGGAGTAAAGTCATATTGGACCTAATAATGCAGGACCCTGGTGGTACACACACACACACACACACACACACACAGTCACAGATATGCTCACACAGTTACACAGGAACATGGAATGACCAAGTACACTGGGACTTTCAAATATTAAAGCTCCATTAAAGAATCCCTGGATGTCAGATTGAACAGAATGTGTGTGAGCGTGTGACAGAAAGAGAGTGCGTGCATGTGAGAGAGGGGAGTGTGTGTGAATGGGACAGAGAATGAGTGTGTGTGCATGAGGAACATTGTGTGCAAGCGTGAGAGAGAGATGGAGAGTGTGTGTCAGTTTGAGAGTGTGTGTGTGTGCGAGCACGAGAGAGTGCATGAACACAAGAGAGAATGTGTGTATGTGAGAGAGAGTGCCTAAACGCATGAGAGAGAGTGTGCCAACATAAGAGAGAGTCTGCGCAAACGCAAGAGAGAAAGAGAGAGAATGTGAGGAGAAAGTGTGGGCAAACACGAGTGAGACAGTGCGCGAATGTGAGAGAGACATTGTGCGGAAATGTGAGAGACAGAGTGTGCACAAACGTGAGCAACGGAGAGTGCACACTAATGCAAGAGTGAGAGTGCACTCAAATGTGAGAGAGTGTGTGCATGAACGTGAATGTGTGTGAATGCAAGAGAGTGTGTGTGAACGCGAAAGTGTGTGTGCACGAACGCAAGAGTGTGCGTGAATGCGAGAGAGCAAGTGTGCATGGATGTGTGAGAGAGAGTGCACTAACCTGAGAGAGAGAGTGCGCGAACGCAAGAGATTGTGCGTGTTTGCGGGACAGTGTGTGTGAACACGAGAGCGCGAGAGTGTGCAAACACAAGAGATAGAGTGTGCACAAATGCATGAAAGTGTGTACAGAAACACAAGAGTGCACAAATGTGAGACAGAGATTGTCAAACGTGAGAGAGTGTGTGCAAATATGTGAGATACAGAATGCACAAAAGCATGAGAGAGAGTATGTACAGAAAGCAGGCGAAAAAGAGTGCAAAGGTGCAAGAGGGAGATTGGGTGAACATATGCAAAAGAGAGTGTGCGACCGCGAGAGAGAGGAAGAGTACACGAATGTGAGAGAGAGCATTTGCGTGAGTGCGAGAGAGACAGTATGTGTGAATGCAAGACAGAGTATGCGAATGTACAAGAAAGAGATTGCATAAACGCAAGAGAGACAGTGCATGAGAGAGAGTGTGTGTGTACACAAGAGAAAGTGTGAATCAAAGTGAAAGAGAGAGAATGTGTTCGGAATGCGAGAGAGGTAGTGTGCGTGAGCGAGAGAGTGAGCATGAAATCACGAGAGAGAGTGCGTGAACATGAGAGAACATGCAAGCACAAGAGCTAGCATGCGAATGTGAGTGTGTGTGCACGAACACGAAAGACTATATGTGTGTGAATGCGAGAGAGTGTGAGCAAACGTGAGAGAGAGTGCACGCGATCGTGAGAGAGTGTGTGTGTGACTGGGAGAAAGGGAATGTGCATGAACATGAGAGAGAGTATGTGTGAACGTGATGGAGTACGTGCAAGCGCGAGAGTGTGTGTGTGAGAATGCGCGAGCGTGAAAGTGTGTGCAAAAGAGAGAGCACATAAAAGTGAGAGAGATATGCGAGAGATATGTGAGTGTGTGGGTATGCAAGAGGAAGAGACTGTGTGCGAACGTGTGAGAGTGTGCGTGAATGTGAGTTATATAGTGTGCATGAACATGAGTGAGACAGTGTGCATGTGTGTGAAAGAGATGTGCGTGTGTGCTAGAGGAAGAATGTGTATACATGTGAGTGTGCTTGTGAGAGAAAGTGTAGGTGTGCTAGAGAGAGTGAGCACATGCAGGAGAGATAGTGTGTGTGTGCATGCAAGAGAGAGAGTGTGTGAGTGAGAGACAGCGTGTTTCAGAGCGTGCGAGAGAACGTGTACCTGCATGAGCGAAAAAGACGGGATGCTTGCGAGAAAGCCTGCCCGAGAAAGGTTGTTTGTGTGTGTGAAAGCGAGTGTGTGTGTGTATGAGACGGTGTGTACATGTGTGCACTTTGTGTGTGTACCTGCAAGAGAAGGAGAGTGTGTTTGTGAGAGAGTGTGTGAGTGAGAGGGAGAGCATGCCCTTGTGAGACAGAGTGGGTGTGTGCTTACATGAGAGAGAGAGAATGTGTGCACGCAAGAGAGAGGGTGTGCATGAGAGGGAAAGACTGTATGGGCCTGCGTGTGAGAGAAATAGAGATTGCGTGTGTGAAAGAAAGAGTGTGTGCATGTGAGGCTGTGCATGCACAATAGAAAGAGTGTGTGTGTGTGTGTGTGTGTGTCTGTGTGTCTGTGTGTGTGTGTGGGCGTGTGTGTGTGAGCGTTAGAGTGTATGACAGACTTTGTGAGAGAAGGAATTTTGGAGAGAGAGCGTGTGTGCGCGCATGTGGTTTGTAGGGGGTAGTACAAGTGTCTGTGACAGAGTGCGTGTTTGTGTGTGTGTGTGCACGCGCATGTGTGTGTGTGCACGTGTGTGTGTGCACATGTGTGTATGAGTATAAAAGAGTATAGGTCTGTGAGAGGGTTTGTGTGTGTGTGGGAGTGTATGTGTGAGCGTATGTGAGAGAGTGTGTGTGTATGTGCAGGAATGTCTGTCTGTCTGTGAGTGTGCATGTGTGTGTGTGTGTGTGTGTGTCTGTGTGTGTGTGTGTGTGGGTGTGTGTATGTGTGTTAATGTTTCAGCCTCTGGGTAATTGCTGTCTTACAATTTGATTGTATTTCAATGTTGTGGTGACGTTACATAATGTATTAGGGTTGGTGGGTTGCGTTTCAACCTGGGATCTTGCTGTGTAATTTTGCATCAAAGTGCTCTCACTCCCCCCCCCCAACAAAACCAGTCTCATCTTTTCTCTCTTTTGTCCCGAGGGACTATTTTTTGGGAAAGCTGTAAAGTGAAGGTCCAAAATGACTGGGGCCAGGAAAGCCTTGGACACGAACAACCTCCAGAGGGGGAGCACAGGCCTGAGGCCTGAGGCCTGTTCACCAGGCTGCACCCCGTTGGGCCCAGGTGAGTTGTGGCTTGTTTATTACCCCAAGGTTTCATCTCCTCTGGGGGTAGGGAGTGTGGTGGGAAAGAGCCTGGTTTATAGGGGCCTCTGGTTAACTGTCAGATTGCGGCCCTGTCATTTTTGAAATGGGTTTGAAGCCTTGGGTTAAAATAACCGAGACTCGGGACCGTGACACATACAGGATAACCCCCAGGATCTGGGAGGCAGGACTCCCTCAGGAGGGAATTAAAACCCAAAATATCTTGTAAAAACTTGTCACAGTGTCAGAGGAAGATGGGTCATTGAGAGGGCAGGATGATAACATTCAACAGAGAGAGAAGGAGAGCGAGAGAGAGAATTGAAAAATGGAGAGAATGGGAGAAACACAAGGAGAGAGATGGAGAGGTCTTGTGAGATTGTGAAATAGCTGTAATTTTCAATTCTGGGCTGACTGGAAATATTTAAACTGAACCAGCATCACAGAGGGAAATAAAAACGATCAGATTATCGAGTTGCTGCAGAATTGTCACATGTGGGATCTTGTTGTGCATCAGTTGCCCTGAGGTCACCTTTGCAGGTAGTGAGTGTTTTAATCAGCTGACTCGTCAATTGAAAAGCTTTTCAACATGAAAATTGAACTCATCGCCCACCATGTTTGTGTTTGGATGTTGCTGAGAGATTGTCTGTGTCACTGACAGGGGAAAAACCCTGGGATCTTGCTGTGCCATCTCCCACCAAAAGATTTTCCTGCTTTGCCTTTCAACGAATGCTGCCTCTTACCTTCCAAAGGGAACTTTCCAGCCACTTGGAGAGAGAGAGAGTTTGAGACCAGGAAATCTTCGAACAAGAACTTTCTTCAGCGAGGGAACACAGTTCTGAGGCCTGTTTAACAGGCTGCACCCTGTGGGGGCCCAGGTGAGTTTTGTCTGCAGATTACCCTGTGATTTAATCCCCTCCCTGGGGGTGGACTGGCTTTTTACAGGGCCTCTGGTTAATTGGGTCCTGTCGGATTGCGGCCCGAGCAGTTTTAAATCAGGTTTGAAGCCTGGGCTGAAAGTAACTGGGACCTTGGGATTTAACACAAACATGTCAATCGCCAGCGAGTGTCTGACAGACAGAGGACTCCCACGGAAACAATTAAAAGCTTAAATGAGAAACTCTCTCCATAGACCCGTTCTAATGTCAGAGTAACGTGAGATGTGTATAGGCCATGGGCTTAAATGTGAAAATTGTAGAAATAAGGCACAGGTCGGCCATTTCTATTCAATTCACTGAGTATCTGGGAGTGAGTTTCTCTCTGTCTTTCTCTCTGTGTCCCCTATAGTGAACCCTCTCTGTTTTCTTTTGTTGGACCTTTCAAACAAATCCAGATTGGACAGACAGAGAGAGAGATGGATAGATTTAAGAGGGAGATGGCGATACACACAGAGAGACAGAGAGAAGGAGATGGTGACACATAGAGAGACAGAGGGAGATGGCAACAGAGATGGAGGGGGAGGGAAAGATGGCAACAGAGAGAGAGAGTGAGGTGCTGGGGGAAATGGTGACACAGGGAGAGGGGGGAGGGTGAGATGGCGACATAGAGGAGGTCAAATGGTGACAGAGAGAAAGAGGTGGAGATAACAACACAGAGAGAGAGATGGGGAGATGGTGACAGAGAGAGAGAAAAGGAGATAATGACAGAAAGAGAGGAAGAGATGGTGACTCAGAGAGGGCGGAGATGGCAACACAAAGAGAGAAGGGGGGAGATGGTGACACAGAGAGAGAGAGAGAGAGAGAGGGAGATGGTGATACACAGAGAGAGGGGGAGATGGTGACACAAAGAAAGTGGGGGGGATGGTGACACAGAGAGAGAGAAGGGGAGATGGTGAAACAGAGAGAGAGAGAGAGAGGGATATGGTGACAGAGAGAGAGTGGGAGAAGGTGACACACAGAGAGAGTGAGATGGTGACAGAGAGAGAGAAAGGGAGATGGTGACACAGAGAGAGAGAGGAAGGTGGTGAGACAGAGAGAGGGGGGAGAGGGGGAGATGTTGATACAGAGAGAGAGTGGGAGATGGTGACACAGAGAGAGGGGGGAGAGGGGGAGATGTTGATACAGAGAGAGAGTGGGAGATGGTGACACAGAGAGAGGGGGAGATGGTAACACAGAGAGAGTGAGATGTTGATAGAGAAATAGAGGGAGATGGTGACACAGAGTGAGAGAGGGAGATGGTGACACAGAGAGAGAGGGTGATGGTGACGACTGACTTGACACCAACATTTTTTACAAACCCACCGACTCCCACAGCTACCTGGATTATACCTCTTCCCACCCTACCTCCTGCAAAAATGCCATCCCGTATTCCAATTCCTCCACCTCTGCCGTATCTGCTCCCAGGAGGACCAGTTCCATCACAGAACACACCAGATGGCCTCCTTCTTCATTGACTGCAATTTCCCTTCCCACGTGGTTAATGATGCCCTTCAACGCATCTCATCCATATCCTGCCGCCCACCCTCAAACCCCACCCCCTCCAATCGTAACAAGGACAGACCCCCCCGGTGCTCACCTTCCACCCTACCAACCTTCGCATAAAGCACATCACCCAACGACATTTCCGCCGCCTCCAAACGGACCCCACCTCCAGGGATATATTTCCCTCCCCCCCCACCTTTCTGCCTTCCTCAAAGACCGTTCCCTCCGTGACTACCTGGTCAGGTCCACGCCCCCAAAAACCCACCCTCCCATCCTGGCACCTTCCCCTGTCACCGCAGGAATTGCAAACCCTGCGCCCACACCTCCTCCCTCACCTCCACCCAAGGCCCTAAAGGAGCCTTCCACATCCATCAACGTTTTACCTGTACATCCACCAATATCATTTATTGTATCCATTGCTCCCGATGCGGTCTCCTCTACATTGGGGAGACTGGATGCCACCTAGCGGAGCGCTTTAGGGAACATCTCTGGGACACCCACACCAATCAACCCCACCGCCCTGTGGCCCAACATTTCAACTCCCCCTCCCACTCAGCCAAGAACATGGAGGTCCTGGGCCTCCTTCACCGCCGCTCCCTCACCACCCGACACCTGGAGGAAGAACGCCTCATCTTCCGCCTCGGAACACTTCAACCCCAGGGCATCAATGTGGACTTCACCAGTTTCCTCATTTCCCCTCCCCCACCTCACCCCAGTTCCAAACTTCCAGCTCAGCACTGTCCCCATGACCTGTCCTACCTGCCTATCTCCCTTCCCACCTATCTGCTCCACCTTCCTCCCTGACCTATCACCTCCATCCCCATCCCCATTCACCCATTGTACTCTTTGCTACCTTTCCCCACCCTCCTCCCTGACCTATCACCTCCATCCCCACCCCCACTCACCTATTGTACTCTATGCTACTTTCTCCCCACCCCCCCACCCTCCTCTCATTTATCTCTCCACCCTGCAGGCACTCTGCCTCTATTCCTGACGAAGGGCTTTTGCCCTAAACGTCGACTTTCCTGCTCCTCGGAGTCTGCCTGACCTGCTGTGCTTTTCCAGCACCACTCTAATCTGGACTCTGGTTTCCAGCATCTGAGGTCCTTGTTTTTACCCCGTCATTATTTAAAGTGGGGAGAGGGCGGGGGGGGGGCGTGGAGGAATAAAGATTACAGTGTGCAGGATTAACTCAGAGAGAGTTATCAGAGATGGACAGAATGTGAGTGGGACAACAGAGAGGGGGAACACAGAGAGAGCGGGGAACAGAGTCAGCGGAACAGAGAGAGAGAGCGCGCGAGAACAGGAGGGGGGTGAACAGAGAGAAAATGGGACAACAGGTGAGAGAGAGGGGGCAACAGAGCGAGAGGGGGAATGGGGGAATAGAGAGAGAGGTGGATCAGAGAAAAAAGAGGGAACAGTTGGAGAGGGGGAACAGAGACAGAATGGGGGAAATAGAGAGAGATGTGCGAAAGGGGGGAATAGAGAGAGAGAGAGGGGGGACAGAGAGAGGGGGAACAGAGAGAGAGTCGGGAACTTAGAGAGATAGGGCAGGAATGGGGGGGCAACAGAGAGAGAGAGAGAGAGAGGGGGAACAGAGAGAGATAGGGGGTCAGAGAGAGAGGGAGAGAGGAACGGAGAAGACGGGGGTATAGTTTGGGATTTGTCAAACAGTAGGATTGGTCCTTCTGTCATCATGGAGACAGGATCGAACCCTTAACCAGGGTCAGGAACACAGATGATCTATCTGTGGTCACACTGCTGCTTGTGGGATCTTGCTGTGTGTTTCTAGCCTCGGGCCAATTGCTCTTTAGTCATTTCTTTGTATTTCGCTGTTGCTTGATGTTCTGCAATGCATTAATGATGCAGTAATTAAACTGACCCAGTATCGCAGGGTAAAGTGGGAGACTGGGGAAGGCAGAGAGCAGTGGGATCTTGCTGTGCTCTTGGTGTCCCTGCTGTATTTTATTTCAAATTGATTTTTATTTCCCTCTCAGTCTGTTCCCCCTGCCCCAAGGAGGGGATTAGATCCAGGAGCTGAAATTCAGGACGGTGCAGAGACAGAGGGAATCAAATCATTTCTGCCCCGAGGAATCATCAGCCCAGAGCCAGAACCAGAGAGAGAGAGAGAGAGAGAGAGAGAGACAGCGAGAGGGAGAGAGAGAGAGAGACAGCGAGAGAGAGAGAGAGAGCGAGAGAGAGAGAGAGAGAGCGAGAGAGACAGCGAAAGAGAGAGAGGGGGGAGAGAGAGATAGCGAAGGAGAGAGTGAGACAGCGAAAGTGAGAGAGACAGTGAGAGGGAGTGAGAGAGGGAGAGAGAGACAGCAAGGGAGAGAGAGACAGAGACAGTGTGGGAGAGAGAGAGTGAGACAGCGAAGGAGACAGAGAGACAGCGAGAGAGAGAGAGAGAGAGGGAGACAGCGAGGGACAGAGACAGAGTTTGGTTCTGGGGACTATACATACAGTAGGAAAATACCGACAGATCCTCAGCAGATATCCCCCTCTCTTCCCAGCCCAGTGTGTGTCAGGAGGGGGCTACAGTCAGGCTCTGAGACCCTAGTGTGGGACCTCCCCCAATTAATGATTTAATTGTCCCCCACCCGTCACAACCCAATGTGGAATGACTGTGTACGATTATTTATCCCTGCCTATTGCAAGTTGATTTCCCACAGTCGATCAACCCTTTGTTGTGACATTAGTAAATTAACTCCTTGTTTGGAGTATGTTTGGTATTTCTCTGTGGTAGCCCTCCTACACTTCACATTTTACCTGATTTGATAATGCCAACACAACCAGTTCTTCTGTAACATGATGATTGCATTAGTCATAGAGATGCACAGCACGGAATCAGACCCTTCACTCCAACTCGTCCATGTCAACCAGATATTCTACCTAACCTAGTCCCATTTGCCAGTGCCTGGCCCTTATCCCTCTAAACCCTTCCTATTGATGTAGCCATCCAGATGCCTTTTAAAAGCTGTGATTGTACCAGCCTCCACCACTGCCTTTGGCAGCTCATTCCAAGCACACACCACACTCTACAGAAAAAAACTTGCTCCTGAGGTCCCTTTTAAATCTTTCCCCTCTCATCCAGAACCTACGCCCTTGAGTTTTGAACTTCCCCACCCCGGGCAAAGACTTTGTCTGTTTATCCTATCCATGACTCTCATGGTTTTATAAAACTCTATAAGGTCTCCCCCCGCCTCTGATGCTCCAGGGAAAACAGCCCCAGCCTATTCAGTCTCTCCCTATAGCTCAAATCATCCAACCCTGACAACATCCCTGTAAATCTTTTCTGACCCCTTTCAAGATTCATAACATCCTTCCGATAGGAGGGAGACCAGAATTGCACACAATATTCCAAAAGTGGCCGAACCAATGTCCTGTACAGTCGCAACATGACCTCCCAACTCCTACACTTGATGCTGTGACCAATAAAGGAAAGCATACCAAGTGCCTTCTTCACGATCCTGTCTCCCTGTGACTCCACTTTCAAGGAGCTATAAACTTGCACTCCATTCATGTGCAACTCCATGTTACAGTAAAATCACGCTTCAGGAACAGCACTTAACGTGTTGGGGCCAATCATGTTGCAGCCAACACACATTTCCAAAGTTCACATTGTCAAAAGTGTCCCCAATTCTTCAATCGTATTACAGCAAATTCATGTTGATGAAACACACATTATCACAGAATGACCTGCAATTGGCTCCTGAGGGATTCGAGGTTAAAAAAAATCAATTGGAATTCTGGACAAAAAAGAACAAACAATCTGAAGAAATGGTGGTAAGGAATTGATAAGAGTTTTATGCACCAGTGATATAGATGTGTAATGTTCATATTAATATCAAAATCTCTCCACAGTTTCAAGATAAGATCATCAAAACTTGAAACAAACACAATAAGCATTACAGAAACTCAGCAGGTCTGGCAGCATGTGTGGAGAGAGAAACACCGTTAACATTGAGTCTAATGTGACTCATCTTCACGACATCAAAAACTGACCTATTTGACAACCTTGTGAGGTTTACAAGGGATTTGGGATCCACAGTGTCACTGACATCTGTCTTCTCAAGTAAATTTTCTTTGTAGTAAGTTAATAATACTTTGCTATGTGTGTGTATCTGTGTGTGTGTATGTCTGTGTGTGTGTGTCTGTGTGTGTATGTCTGTGTGCGTGTGTCTGTGTGTGTGTCTGTGTATGTGTATGTGTGCATGTGTCTGTGTATCTGTGTGTGCGCGTGTGTCTGTGTGTATGTGTCTTTGTGTGTGTGTCTGTGCATGTGTCTGTGTGCGTGTGTCTGTGTGTGTGTATGTCTGTGTGTGTGTCTATGTACATGTGTCTGTGTGTGTGTCTGTGTGTGTGTTTGTGTCTGTGTGTGTCTGTGTGTGTGTGTGAGAGAGTGTGTGTGTCTGTGTTCGTGTGTCTGTTGTGTGTGTCTCTGTGTGTGTGTCTGTGTGTGCGTGTCTGTATGTGTTTGTGTGTGTGTGTGAGAGAGTGTGTGTGTCTGTGTTCGTGTGTCTGTTGTGTGTGTCTCTGTGTGTGTGTCTGTGTGTGCGTGTCTGTGTGTGTTTGTGTCTGTGTGTGTCTCTGTGTGTGAGTGTGTGTCTGTGTGTGTGTATGTGTCTGTGTGTGTCTATATGTGTGTGTGTCTCTGTGTGTGTGTTTGTGTCTGTGTGTGTGTGTTTGTGTGCGTGTGTCTATGTGTGTGTGTATGTGTGAGAGTGTGTGTGTGTGTGTGTCTGGGTGTGTCTGTGTCTGTGTGTCCGTGTTTGTGTGTGTCTGTGTTTGTGTTTGTGTGTGTGTGTCTGTGTGTGTGTGAGAGAGACTGTGTGTGTGTGTGTGTGTGTGCATGCGTGTGTCTGTGTCTGTGCGTGTGTGTCTGTGTGAGTGTGTTTGTGTCTGTGTGTGCGTGTGCGTGTGTGTGTATGTCTGTGTGTGCGTGTGTGTCTGTGTGTGTGTGTGTGTGTGTGTGTATGTGTGTGTGTGTGTCTGTGTGTTAATGTTTCAGCCTCTGGGTAATTGCTGTCTTACAATTTGATTGTATTTCGATGTTGTGGTGATGTTTCATAATGTATTAGGGTTGGTGGGTGGTGTTTAAACCTGGGATCTTGCTGTGTAATGTTGCATCAAAGTGCTCTCACTCCCCACCCCCGTCCCCCCCAACAAAACCAGTCTCATCTTTTCTCTCTTTTGTCCCGAGGAACTTTTTTTTGGGGGGAAAGCTGTAAAGTGAAGATCCAAAATGTCTGGGGCCAGGAAAGCCTTGGACACGAACAACCTCCAGAGGGGCAGCACAGGCCTGAGGCCTGAGGCCTGTTCACCAGGCTGCACCCCGTTGGGCCCAGGTGAGTTGTGGCCTGTCTATTACCCCAAGGTTTCATCTCCTCTGGGGGTGGGGAGTGTGGTGGGAAAGAGCCTGGTTTGTCGGGGCCTCTGGTTAACTGTCAGATTGCGGCCCTGTCATTTTTGAAATGGGTTTGAAGCCTTGGGTTAAAATAACCGGGACTCGGGACCGTGACACATACAGGATAACCCCCAGGATCTGGGAGGCAGGACTCCCTCAGGAGGGAATTAAAACCCAAAATATCTGACCCTCTGTAAAAACTTGTCACAGTGTCAGAGGAAGATGGGTCATTGAGAGGGCAGGATGATAACATTCAACAGTGAGAGAAGGAGAGCGAGAGAGAGAATTGAAAAATGGAGAGAATGGGAGAAACACAAGGAGAGAGATGGAGAGGTCTTGTGAGATTGTGAAATAGCTGTAATTTTCAATTCTGGGCTGACTGGAAATATACAAACTGAACCAGCATCACTGGTTCAGTGATACTGACCGAGCGAGAGAGAGGGAGATAGTGACAGAAAGAGAGGAAGAGATGGTGACTCAGAGAGGTGGGGAGATGGCAACACAAGGACAGAGGGGCGAGATGGTGATACAGAGAGAGACAAAGGGAGAAGGTGACAGAGAGAGGGAGAGGGGGAGATGGTGACACAGAGAGAGAGAGACAGAGAGATGGAGATGGTGTTACACAGAGAGAGGGGGAGATGGTGACATAGAGAGAGAGGGAGATGGTGACAGAGAGAGAGAGATGGTGATACAGAGAGAGAGAGAGGGGGAGATGGTGACACAAAGAGAGGGGGAGATGGTGACACAGAGAGAGAGGGAGATGGTGACAGAGAGAGAGAGATGGTGATACAGAGAGAGAGAGAGGGGGAGATGGTGACACAAAGAGAGGGGGAGATGGTGACACAGAGAGAGAGGGATATGGTGACAGAGAGAGAGAGGGAGAAGGTGTCACACAGAGAGAGGAAGATGGTGACACAGAGAGAGAGAGGGAGATGGTGACACAGAGAGAGAGGGTGATGGTGACAGAGAGAGAGAGGAAGATGGTGACACACACAGAGAGAGGGAGATGGTGACAGAGAGAGAGAAAGGGAGCTGGTGACACAGAGAGAGAGAGGGAGATGGTGGCAGAGAGAGAGAGAGAGAGAGGGAGATGATGACACAGAGAGAGGGAGATGGTGACACAGAGAGAGAGAGAGGGTGATGGTGACACAGAGAGAAAGAGGGAGATAGTGACACAGAGAGAGAGGGTGATGGTGACAGAGAGAGAGAGAGAGGGAGATAGTGACACAGAGAGAGAGGGAGATGGTGACACAGAGAGAGAGAGAGGGAGATGGTGACACAAAGAGAGAGAGGAAGGTGGTGACACAGAGAGTGGGGGGAGGGGGGAGATGGTGATACAGAGAGAGAGAGAGAGAGGGAGATGGTGACACAGAGAGAGGGAGAGAGAGGAATATGGTGACAGAGAGAGAGAGAGGGAGAAGGTGACACAGAGAGAGAGGGAGATGGTGACACAGAGAGAGAGAGGGACATGGTGACACAGAGAGAGAGAAAGAGAGAGAGAGGGGGAAATGGTGACAGAGAGAGAGAGAGAGAGGAGATAGTGACAGAGAGAGAGGGGGGAGATGGTGACAGAGAGAGAGAGGGGGGGAAATGGTGACACAGAGAGGGGGGGGGAAATGGTGACAAAGAGTGAGTGAGAGAGAGAGAGAGAGGGAGATCGTGACATACAGAGAGGAGTGGGGGAGATGGTGACACAGAGAGAGAGAGAGAGGGAGAGGGGGAGATGGTGACACAGAGAGAGAGAGAGAGAGGGAGAGGGAGATGGTGACACAGAGAGAGAGAGAGAGGGAGAGGGGGAGATGGTGACACAGAAAGAGAGAGAGAGAGAGAGACAGAGAGAGAGGGGGGAAATGGTGACACAGAGAGAGAGAGAGAGGGAGAGGGGGAGATGGTGACACAGAGAGAGAGAGAGAGAGAGAGGGGGAGATGGTGACAGAGAGAGAGAGAGAGAGGGAGAGGGGGAGATGGTGACACAGAAAGAGAGAGAGAGAGAGAGACAGAGAGAGAGGGGGGGAAATGGTGACACAGAGAGAGAGAGAGGGAGATAGTAACAGAGAGAGAGAGAGGGACATGGTGACACAGAGAGAGAGAAAGAGAGAGAGAGGGGGAAATGGTGACAGAGAGAGAGAGAGGAGATAGTGACAGAGAGAGAGAGGGGGAGATGGTGACACAGAAAGAGAGGGAGAGGGGGAGATGGTGACACAGAGAAGGGGGATTTGGTGACACAGAGAGAGACAGGACCAGGAGAGAGACAGGCCGGGAGAGCGAGTCAGGGAGACCCCCAGTCACAAACTGAATTGTGAAATTGCTGGCACTATTGGGACCTTGCTGTGTGAGAAGTACATGGGGGAGGGTAACGTGCTTATGGAGGGGTTGTTGCTGGGGATTTTTTTTTTAGATTAGATTAGACTTACAGTGTGGAAACAGGCCCTTCGGCCCAACAAGTCCACACCGACCCGCCGAAGCGCAACCCACCCATACCCCTACATTTACCCTTTTACCTAACACTATGGGCAATTTAGCTTGGCCAATTCACCTGACCCGCACATCTTTGTGACTGTGGGAGGAAACCGGAGCACCCAGAGGAAACCCACGCAGACACGGGGAGAACGTGCAAACTCCACACAGTCAGTCGCCTGAGTCGGGAATTGAACCCGGGTCTACAGGCGCTGTGAGGCAGCAGTGCTAACCACTGTGCCACCGTGCCGCCCACTAATGGGGATGGGGTGGAGTGTTCTGGCGTGGGACAAAGAAAGTGAAATACCCCAGGGGTTCCACACCCAGCTGCCTGCGGGATCTTGCTGTGCACCCCTCTGCCTGTGGGTCACCCCTTACACATCAGAGCAACCTGTGGACAGAGCCCGGGCTCTGTTTGCTGATGGTCTGACAGTGGGAGGGGGTGTATCATTCCCCACTTCCCCCAAGACAGACCTCACTCTCCCCACCCCCCCACCTATCCTCTCCTCCCCCCACCTCAGAATGTGGTATTGACCTGGCTAATGGCTACAGGAAAAGGAGATGGGAACCCACTTTAAATGGGAGGGAGGGAGGGAGGAGAGGACAGGGCATTTCTGTCAGAACGGAGGGGGAATGAAGAGCGAGGGAGGGGGAGAGAGAAGGGACAGGTGGGGGTTGGGGTGGAGAGAGGACAGAGGGGGTGTGGGAGAGACAGAGATCAATTCTCGAGAGCAGGAGAAAGCTGAGCAGAGATGGAAACGTAGATAGGGGCAGAGAGAGTGGGAGAGAGGGAGAACGAGAGAGGGAGGGTGGGGAGGAGTGAGTGAGAGGGTGAGAGAGAGGGAGAGAGCTGACTGTCTCAGTGGAAGGTTCATGGTTTAAAACGGGTTTGAAGCCTGGGGTTAAAGTAACCGAGGACTCGGGATTGTGACACAAACAGGTTAATCCCCAGGATCTGGGAGGCAGGATTCCCTGAGGAGGGAATTGAAACCTTCAATGGGAAACTCTCTCCAAAGACCTGTTCTCATGTCAGAGTGATGTGAGAGGTGTGCAGGCCAGGGGGATAAAATGTGATAATCACAGAAATACATACAGGATGGCCATTTCAATTCAATTCACTGTGTATCTGGGAGGGGGGTCTCTGTCTGTCTCTCCAGGTTTCTGTTGTGGAGTTTTCAAACAAATAAAACCGACCCACACACAACAAAATGAGCTGTCACTATTTAATAATTAGAGTGGTGCTGGAAAAGCACAGCAGTTCAGGCAGCATCTGAGGAGCAGGAAAGTCGGCGTTTCAGGCAAAAGCCCTTCATCAGGAATAGAGGCAGAGTGCCTGCAGGGTGGAGAGATAAATGAGAGGGGGGTGGGGGTGGGGAGAAAGTAGCATAGAGTACAATAGGTGAGTGGGGGTGGGGATGGAGGTGATAGGTCAGGGAGGAGGCTGGTGCAGATAGGGAGATAGGCAGGTAGGACAGGTCATGGGGACAGTGCTGAGCTGGAGGTTTGGAACTGGGGTGAGGTGGGGGAGGGGTAAATGAGGAAACTGGTGAAGTCCACATTGATGCCCTGGGGTTGAAGTGTTCCGAGGCGGAAGATGAGGCATTCACCTGGACCATCTCTGACCTCTCCTTCTCCATTAATGACGACTGACTTGACACCGACATTTTTTACAAACCCACCGACTCCCACAGCTACCTGGATTATACCTCTTCCCACCCTACCTCCTGCAAAAATGCCATCCCGTATTCCAATTCCTCCGCCTCTACCGTATCTGCTCCCAGGAGGACCAGTTCCATCACAGAACACACCAGATGGCCTCCTTCTTCATAGACCACAATTCCCCTTCCCATGTGGTTAATGATGCCCTTCAACACATCTCGTCCATATCCTGCCGCCCGCCCTCAAACCCCACCCCCTCCAACCGTAACAAGGACAGACCCCCCTGGTGCTCACCTTCCACCCTACCAACCTTCGCATAAACCACATCATCCAACGACATTTCCGCCACCTCCAAACGGACCCCACCACCAGGGATATATTTCCCTCCCCACCCCTGTGGAAAAACCTTCCCAACCCATGACCGAGACAGTCAGGAGAAGCAAAAGAATTGGCAACTATAAGCTATCAGCTCAACTCCAAGACACTCAACACACTGACTTGGAACCATACCACCATTCATACAGTCATGGAGTTGGACAGCACGGAAACAGATCCTTTGCTGCGACTCTTCCATCCCGACCCGATGTCCTAATTTAATGTAATCCCATTTCCCAGCATTGGGACCATATCTCTCTAAACCCTTCCTCTTCATGGACCCACCCTTTTAAATGCTCCAATTGCACCAGCCTCCAACCCCCCCTCTGGCAGCTCATTCTACACACACACGGTAAAGCTGCCCCTTGAGTCCCTTTCAAATCTTTCCCCTCTCACCTTAAAGCTTTGCCATTTGGTTTTGGACTCCCCTAACCTGGGAAAAAGATCTTGGCTCCTCACCCAGTTCATGTCCCACATGATTTTATAAACTTTAACATCACCCCTCAGCCTCCGATGCTCCAAAGAAAGCAGCCCCAGCCTGTTCAGCCTCTCCCTGCAGCTCAAAGCCTCCAACCCTGGCAACATCCTTGTGAGTATTGTCTGCATCCTTTCAAGTGTAACGACATCTTTCTGAAAGCAGGGACACTAGATTAATGGCAGTATTATAAAAATGGCCAAAGCAATGTCCTGTACTGTCAGAGTATGACATCACAACTCCTCTTCTCAATGCACTGACCTTTCAAACACCTTCTTCACCGCCCTGTCTATCTGCAACTCCACCTTCAATGAACTATGACCTTGTACCCCAAGGTCTCTCTTTCAGCAACACTGGCAGGGTCCTATCATTAAGTGCATAGGTCCTGCACTGATTGGCCTCAGCAAAATGCAACACCTCACATTTACAGTCCCACAACAATGTAGTTGACTTTTAACAGCCCTTCATCAAATTAGGAATGGGTGATAAACACTGGTATTGCCAATGAAAAATTCCAAGTGGGATGTTTGTGTCAAATAATTAATAGAGAATTTACCATTCAGGCTCTGAGATATTCAAGAGCTCCCAACTCTGTACTCAATACTCTGACCAATAAAGGAAAACATACCGAATGTCTTCTTCACCATCCTATCTACCTGCAACTCCATTTTCAAGGAGCTATGAACCTGCACTCCAAGGTCTCTTTGTTCAGCAACACTCCCCAAGAACTTATCATGAAGTCTATAAGTCCTGCTCAGGTTTGTTTTCTCAAAATGCAGCACCTCAGCCCTTCGGCCCATCTGATCAAGATCCCTGTTTGAAATGATTCACTTCTGACCGTTGGGAGAGGCTGAACTGGCTGTGGCTTTTTCTCCTGGAGCATTGAAGGCAGGGGGTTGACCTCATTCCATGGGGTCATGAGGGGCATGCATTGGGTGAGTGGCCAAGATCTTTATACCAGGGCAGGGGAGTCCAAACCAGAGGGAATAGGTTTAAAGTGAGAGAGGAAAGATAGAAAAGGGACTTTATGGGTGACTGTTTCATGCTGAAGGTGGTGCAGGTATGGAACGAGCTGCCAGAGGAAGTGTTGTAGGTGGGTAACATTTCAACATTTAAGTGGCAACTGGATAGGTCCATGAATATGAAGAATTGAGAGGGAGATGGGGCAAATGCTGGAAAATGGGACTACAGGACCATGGGATATCTGGTCAGCAAGGATGAGTTGGACCAAAGAGTCTGCAACTCTATGGCTCTAAACTCCAGAGGATACAGACCCAGCCTGCCTTGCCTATCCTCATAAGGTGACCCACTCATTCCAGGTATGAGTGGAGTAAGCCTTCACTGAGCTACTTCTAACGCATTCACATCCTTCTGTCAGTGCAGGGACCAAAACTGTGTTGTCAGAATCAAGGGCTCAATACTTATTGAGACTATTACTTCAAAAGGAATCTGAGAATCCCACAATTATTGCTCACCAACTGTGAATCTAACTAACGGAATCTGGAAATTGGTATTTGACCGTGAGCAGGGTCATTGAGCAAGGTATGATTGACAAACTGTATCTGAGTCAGTTTTTGTGAATGTGCGTCCCCGTACTGAGGCAGCAAAATCCGATCAATCGTTCAGCTACACGTTACTGAGGAAAGAAATGTGCTTTCAAAGGTATTGGTCTCGTACTCATCAGGACAGAATCACAAGAAAGCCAAGTCTCAAAGAGAACACCAATTTAGACGAGATGTGGAGAGGGTGCTCGTGACAAATACACTGATTGGTCATGGCGATGTGCTGGAGGATTGACCAGAGAGCAGTTAACTGTAAAGCTTTTGTTTACATTTGAATCAGGCCAGTCGATTCTGATTGGTCAATACACTGACCAGGAGAATGCACCCAGGGTTGGAAGATATAGGAGTAGGAGCAGTCCATTCAGCCCCTCAAGCCTGGCCCACCATACAACACAATCGTGGCTGTTCTCATCTCAACTTCAACACCACTTTCCTGCCTGGTCTCCAAAGCCCTTTAACCTGTTACTCATTAAAAATGTGTCTAACTCCTCCTTAAATTTATTCAGTGTCCCAGCATTCATTGCACTCTGGGGTACTGAATGCCACAGAATCATAACCCTTTTGACAGAAGTAAATCCTCCTGTTCTCTGTTGTACATTTGCTGCCATTTACCCTGAAACTATAACCTAGATTGCCACACACGGGAAAATATCTACACCACGTTGACTTTATCAGTCTCCTTTTGCATCTTAATTACTTCAGGTCCTTTCAAACTCGTGTGAACCTCGGCCTTAACTGCTCAATATCGCCTCAGAGGACAAACCTTTCATCTCTGGAATTATCTGGAGAACGTTCTCCAAAATGCCTCCAATACAATGGCATCCTGTCCTGTCCAAATTCCATTGGCTGTGACCACAGAGGAAGTTTCCAGAAGATTGATTAATCGTGTGATTTACTTCACAAGTAATTTGACAGGAATAATAATTAGGTCAGTTGAGATGTGTGTAACATCATGAGTCATGGTTCTGTCTCAATATAAAGCAGACACCAAGTGAGTATCTGCAGTGAGGAGTGGACAGCTGTGATCAGGAAGACAGCAGCAGCTCAATAACAGACAGAAGTGACTGACCTGTGTCTCTGACAGACCCCATCGAAGCTTGACAATGAAGTTGGTTCTTGCTTTCACCATTATCTGCTTGTGCATTGCTCACGGTAAGTCTGTTCTGTTTTCATTTATTATTGGGATTTCTCTGATGTTGCACTCCATCCTCAATTACCCCCAAGACACTGAAGTGTCCAACAAGTAGTTATTTACACTCAGATGGGGACACCAATACCCATTCCCGTCCTGGAATCAGTTTGCTAACCAATCAATGGTTACACACTGATATATCATTGAACCCTTACAGTGCAGAAAGACGACATTCGGCCCATCAAGTCACACACTGACTCCCCGAAGAGCATCCCACCTACACCCAGCCCTGCTCCAGTATCCCTGTAACCCAGCATTTCCAATGGCTAATCCACCTAGTGTGCACCTCCCTAGACACTGTGGCCAATTTAGCATGGTCAATCTACCCAGTCTTCATATCTTTGGTATGTAGGAGGAAACTGGAGCACCTGAGGTGTTAACACAGACATAGAGAGAACATGCAAACTCCACACAGACAATCACTGCAGTCTGGAATCACAGCCGGGTCCCTGGTGCTGTGAGGCCGCAGTGTTAACTACTGAGCCACTGTGCCACCCCAAATGTCTTTCTGTCAAAATCAAAAGTTCCCAAGTAGCTCCACGGAAGGAGAATGAAAAGAAAAGGGGAACTCCCGAGTTCTCAAGAGATCTGGGGTCAGATGTTCCAAAGTTTAGTCTTAATAGTCTTAGTCTCCTGCCCTATTACAATCTCAGAGTCTAATCCTACACCATGATCAAGAAAGCACATTAATCATTCATTCCTCAAGCAGCAATGTAGAATGATTCAGTGCAAACCTCAAAGTCAACTCTCGCTGAGAAATGAGGGAGTGGTTTGAGAACAAAGACCAAGAAACAATGTGAGAGAACTGAAACCAGTTCCAGATCCTCATTTGACGTTCACTGCAGAACATGTCCAGGCTTTGGAACTAGTCTGTATATTGTGCCGAAGAATTTAATTACATGTCACTTAAAACATCCACTGCATCAACTGATAATGGAGTTCTACTGTCAATGAAGCTTGTCTCTGGCATTGCAAAGATTTTTTTTAACCAAAGTGTTTTCTTTGTTTCTCCCCTTTTCGGTGCTTATGTGATGTCTCAACTACAATGATGTCAACGAACACACCAGCTGCAAATGCTCGCAGCGTGATGAAGGCAATGGAATCCAATGTGGCACCTTCAAATCTGCAATCTGTCCTGAATCTTTCAGGAAGCAGCGATATGTCCGATGCATCTGATGATGATGCATCCGGTGATAGTGTGGAAGATGCGTCAGATTGAAGAGGTTGCAGTCAAGTCTGTTCCAGCCAGTAACCATTGCTGGGTTGGGACAGCTCGACTCTTGGAAGGAGCAATACAAAGCTGTATTGGTTTCTAACTCTTAATTGGCTGTGCAACTGTCTTAATCTAGCAATTATATTCTTCATGTATTAATGCAATCTATAAGGGTGATGAGGTGTATTCTGGCTTCGACTGTGTATTGATCTGGATGGCAGAACCTTCAGTAATACTGTTATGCCTTATAAACCGGCTTGTAGCAACTTAAAGCCATAATGAGATGGGCAGACCTGCAGGGGCTGGGTGACATCACTGTGATAGTGGGCAGGTGAACCCTGTTCACATTGACATACCAGGGAGTGGGCACGAGTGCCTCAGCTGTGCGGTGAAATGTCCACAGATACTGAAATGGATAGACTCAGGGAAAGCAGCTCAGTTCAAGTCCCACCTGTCCCTGTTGTATCTGAAGAGTTTAATTCAAAATCTCCACAGCAAATGTCGTTCTGTTAATGTCAGTCTGAACGTTGCTTTTCTTGCTTCAACTTGTTCTTCCATTCTCTTAATAAAGCATCAATGATCACTAATATCATCCTGTTGTTCATACTTTGATGAAGTTTTGACCTTACCTCAAATGGTTTACAATAATTTCTTAATTTGTTCTTTTTGTTTTTGTTTGCACTCATATTGTCAAATGAACCGGGGGGTTTGTTGGTTAACAAGGAAGGAGGTGTTGCCCCTTGAATGGACCATAGCTGTCTCTCTATCTGAGCGAGGGAAAACAATCAGAAATAATTAGCCCCACCCCACATCAGTGTCTGGGTCAAGACTGGGAGTCAGACCTGCCTAAACTGGCACAGTTGGGACAGGGATTGAAACGGTGTTGTTGCATCAGTCTGCACAGCAATCCAGCCACCACACTGCTTTCTCAGTAAAAGAGGAGCTGGATTCGCTCAGAATTGCACTGGCCTGAATTTCCGGGTCTCTGGATGGTCAGGCATCTGACTCATGGTGAGAGATGTTGTTGCGATATCGCCAAAGAAGGGTGCATTCACCAGCGCAGACCTCCTGACACATGGGAATTGTGCAGGAAGTTTAAACATCAAACAGACACAAACTGCAGGTGTTTGCAGAAAGGGCTCTGAAGGATAGTCAGAGACATTGACAAGTAACAGAGGGTTCAGCTGGATAGCTATAACTAGGGAATAAAAATAAGCTTGTCTGACTATTGTTTCATGGCTGACACTCTGATCACTCACACTGAACACTCCTGCCCCAACATTCTCCTTGACCACACAGTCATTCCAGCCCCCACCCCCAATACCCTCCACTAGTCACCTGACACTGCAGCTCAACCTCCCTGGTACCTGGAGAAGCCCAGACTGCACCCCTCCAAATCGAACCATGATGGTATGACACAACCACCTCCCCTGTGAGAGGTGACTAGCCCCACAACCTAACTGACTCACTCCAGACGGACCTGACCAGCCCCAGTCGGAACTAAGCCTCCCAGCCTGACTGTCCACGAGCACCTCACCTACCTGTCACTCCATCCACCCATCCCCTCACCTACCTCTCAGCTCAGCCACCCAACTGGCCTTGACCTTACCCCCAAATCACCCCCAACAGCCTCCACACAGACCAACTCACTCAGCTATCAGCCTCCTGCCCTACCCCCTGACAGATTTGTTCATTGAATCCCTACAATGCAGATCGAGGACATTTGGCCCATCAGCTCTGTGCCGACCCTGCAAAGAGCACACCACCTCCCAATCCTATCCCCAACATCTGCCATGGCTAATCCACCCGAATCTGCACATCCCTGGAGATATGGGGCAACTTAGCATGGCTAATCCACCCTAACCTGCCCATCCTGGACAGTGTGGGGCAATTTACCATGGCTAATCCACCCTGACCTGCACATCCCTGGAGACTATGGGGCAATTTACCATGGCTAATCCACCCTAACCTGCCCATCCTGGACACTGTGGGGCAATTTAGCATGGCTAATCCACCCTAACCTGCCCATCCTGGACAGTGTGGGGCAATTTACCTTGGCTAATCCACCCTAACTTGCACATCTTTGGATTGTGGGAGGAAACCAGAGCACCTGGAGAAAACCCACACAGACACGGGGAGAATGTGCAAACTCCACACAGTCACAGATTGTCTACCACTTCAATCCCATTGATTAGATTCCAGTCAGTAACTCACTCCCAGGTACCTGTTATACCAGATATAACCCACCCCAAACTCCTCGAATAGATTCCAGTCAGTAACTCACTCCTGGGTACCTGTTATACCAGATATAACCCACCCCAAACTCCTCGATTAGATTCCAGTCGGTAACTCACTCCCAGGTACCTGTTATTCCATGTGGAAACCACCTCAAACCCCTTGATTAGATTACATCTGTAACTCACTCCCAGGTACCTGTTATACAATATATAAACTACCCCAAACTCCTCGATTAGATTCCAGTCTGTAACTGGTGCATTCACCAGCAGAGACCTCCTGACACATGGGAAGTGTGCAGGAAGTTTAAACATCAAATACAGACAAACTGCAGGTGTTTGCAGAAAAGGCTCCACTTTCCTCCCGCAGTCCAAAGATGTGCACGTCAGCACGGATTGGCCATGTTAAATTCCAGTCTGTAGCTCACTCCCAGGTAGCTGTTCTACCAGATATAAACCACCTCGAACCCCTTCAATAGATTCCAGTCTGTAACTCACTCCCAGGTATCTGTCATTCATATATTAATCATCTCAAACCCCTGCATTAGATTCCAGTCTGTAGCTCACTCCCAGGTAGCTGTTCTACCAGATATAAACCACCTCGAACCCCTTCATTAGATTCCAGTCTGTAACTCACTCCCAGATACCTGTTATTCTTTATATAAACCACCTCAAACTTCACGATTAGATTTCAGAATCGGACAATGTTTTTCTGACTCACTTACCATCTCTGCATCGAAATATCCTTCGCAAAAACCCAATCCTTTGGTCAGTGCGTGTGTCTCTGTCTGTTACTCTCTCCAATCCCAGAGGATCTGCAAACTGCCACATCCATCTGTTCGCCTTTTTGAGTTGGTTCATGATGTCCATGATCCCTGTACAATCCCAGGAAGGCTTCCTTATTTCCCATCTCCCATCCCTTGGGATTAACTGGCAAATCATAAGGTGTTCTCCAAATATTTGGTGACACCATCGCATTAGCTTTCTGTGATCTACATACACGGATCCAGAAAGTCATGTTTCATGTCATAATAAATACCAGATGAAAAGTTTTAATTACCCAATAATACAGGACCCGAGTGACACTGACACTCGCGCGCACACACACAGAGTCACCTGCATGTGTGAGAGTAGGTGCAGGAGAGACTGTGAGAGAGTGTGAGAGAGTGAGTGTGATCATCGAGCGCAATTCTCTAATCCCATCCTCCCCCTCATGTCCCTTGGTTCGTTTAGACACAAGAACGAAAGCAAGATCATTTATGAGAGAAGGGGAAAGAGATAGAGAGAGAGAGATAGAGAAAGAGAGATTGTGTGCAAGAGTGCGATAGTGAGATTGTACCCGAGAGAGACTGACCTCCCCCTGACACCAAGGGGCTCCTCTATCACACACCGCAATGAAATCAGACGCTGTTTTCAGGAGCAGGACATGGCCCGTGGAATTAGAACGTCTGTCCATGAGGACATTCAGATCCAGGAATCCATCAGAGAATCACAGCAGAACAGAGAGAATCAAACAAAGAACTAGGTGCTGAATTTGTGGAAGAGTACAGTTCCAGTTGAGAATACAGAGCCAGTGATATACCGACCCTGTTGTAGCACAGTCGAGAGTCTGTGTCTGGGTGTGGGATACGTTTGATGGAGACAGTTTAAACTGAGTTGAACTCTGTGTCTCTGCTTGGGGAATGCCTGTCCTTCACATTTCTGACTGCGACATCATCCAGAATTGCACACAATATTCCAAAAGTGACCGAACCAATGTCCTGTACAGCCGCAATGTGACCTCCCAACCCCAATACTCAATACTCTGACCAATAATGGACAGCATACCAAATGCCTTCTTCACTAACCTATCTGTTTGTGACTCCACTTTCCAGGAGCTATAAAGCTGCATGCCAAGGTCTCTTGGTTCAGCAACACTCCCCTCGACCTGACCATTAAGTATATAACACCTTGATTTGCCTTTCCAAATGCAGCACCTCACATTGATCTAAATTAAACTCCACCTGCCACTCCTTGACCCATCGGCCCCTCTGATCAAGATCCCGTTGTACTCTGGGCTAACCTTCTTCACTGTCTACTACACCTCCAATTCTGGTGTCATCTGCAAACTTACTAACTATACCTCCTGCATTCACACCCAAACCATTTATATAAGTGATAAAAAGCAGTGGACCCAGCACTGATCCTTGTGGCACACCACTGGTCACAGGCCTCCACTCTGAAAACACAGTAAACACTGATGCAAAATACTCATTTAATATCTACCCCCATCTCCTGCAGTCCCACTCATAGGCTGCCCTGCTGATCTTTGAGGAGCCCTATTGTCTCCCTAGTTACCCTTTTGTCATTAATGTATTGATACAATCCCTTGGGAATTCTCCTTAACCCTATTTGCCAAATCGATCTCATGTCCCCTTTTTGCCCTCCTGATTTCCCTCTCAAGGATACTCCTGCTGCCATTATACTCTTCCAAGAATTAATTCGATTTCTGCTATCTATCCCTGACATGTGCTTCTTTTCTTAACCAAAACCTCAATATCTCCCATCATCCAGCTTTCCCTATACCTTACCTTTCCTTACCATTCCCCTTAACAGCAACATATTCTCCCTGGACTCTCATCGTCTCATTTTCGAAAGCTTCCCATTTTCCAGCCATCCCTTTATCTGCAAAACATCCCTCCCCCATCTCCCACACTGAACCTTTCAATGTTCTTGCCTAATACTGTCAAAATTGGCCTTCCTCCCATTTAGAACTTTGACTTTTAGATCCAGTCTATCCTTTTCCATCGTTGTTTGAAAACTAATACAATTATAGAATTATGTTCGCTGGCCCCAAAGTGCTCCCCCACTGACACTTCGATTTCCTGCTGAATAAGGGTATAGTACATGAGTGTGGTGCTGGAAAAGCTCAGCAGGTCTGTCAGCATCCGAAGGGCAGGAGAATTGCCTTTTCAGGCGTAATCCATTCATCAGGAAAGTGAAATGTCCGAAACGTCGATTCTCCTGCTCCTTGGATGCTGCCTGACCTGCTGTGCTTTTCCAGCAACACACCCTTGACTCTGATCTCCAGCATCTCCAGTCCTCACTTCCTCCTGCAGTCTATAATACAATCCCAATAAGGTGATCATCCCTTTCTCATTTCTCAGTTCCACCCAAATAACTTCATTCCATGTATTCTCAGGAATATCCTCCCCAAGTACAGCCGTGATATTATCCCTGATCAACAATGCCATTCCCTCCCCTGTCTTGCCCCACCTTCCTATCCTGCCCTATTGGATTGGTATCAGGGAACATTAAGCTGCCAGTCCTGTCCATCCCTGAACCACGTCTCTGTAATCGCTGTGATATCCCAGCCCCATGTTCCTAACCATGCCCTGAGTTCATCCACCTTCCCTGTTAGGCCCCTTACATTGAAATAATGTTTGTCCTCCTATTTCCTGACACTATCATTGGGTTAACTCTATATGTGTACAAGATCAGCTGAACCCCTAGACATTAATTTCAGGTTTTCTCACCACTTTAGACAGAAGCGTTCTGCTTTTTCTATTCTTCCTGCAGATCTGAACCTGCCCTCCCTCAGGGACAAAACCTCCCTGGGTCTGAATGTGTGAAAGTGTGGAGGATAACTCCCTGGATATATTCAGGAAAGAGCCTGATGATCCATTTCCAGATTAAAGACATCACGGAGTATGGAGAGAAAGTGGCGTCGAGATAGAGGATCAGCTGTCATCGTACTGAATGGGAGAGCAGGGTCAGAGGGGCTGAATGGCCTCCTCCTGCTCCTGGTTTCTCTGTTTCAGTTCAATGTCCTCCAGAACATCACACCCTGAGAACTCTCTGGGACTGTATCAGGGAAGCACAACAGTCTCTGTTTTCAGTCAGACATTGCTCCATCTTGAGAATGGGATGTGTGTTTGCAGAGGCTGTTTACACTCGGTCTGGGGAGGGACATGGTCCCCAGGATTCCTGATGGTGTCTCAGTAAAACCCTCACAGCAAGGCCTTCCTTGCTCTTTACCCTCTGCCATGGGGATCCCATGAAGATTGATGGGAGACAGTGTCAGTGGAATGCTCAGGGTCTAATTCCTTCACGTGGATGAGAGAAGGTCTCCAATTGGGACCGAGAGAAACATTGATGCCCGTGGGACTAAAGGGTCAGTGACAGAACGGATACACCATCGGCTCAGAGACAGAATACAGGGCAGAGGTTAATGCGGCTTTCAGATTGGAGGGAGCTCCAGGCTCAGACACGTTTGGAACTGTTTGCAGCAAAACAGAATTGGTCCCTGGTCAAGTTTCACTGCAGGCTGTAGTAACCTGATGCCTTTTCCTCACTCTCTTCCTCCAATCCCTGGTAAGATCTGCTCCTGCATTATTTGTCCTCCTAACTGCACCAGCCTGTTCAATTAAGACCAGAAGACATAGGGGTGGAAGTAAGGCCATTCGGCCCATTGAGGGCACCCCGCCATTTAATCATGGCTGATGGGCATTTCAACTCCACTGACCCGCACTCTCCCCATAGCCCTTCATTCCTTGAGAGATCAAGAATTTATCAATCTCTGCCTTGGAGAGATGTCCCAGCCTCCACTGCACTCCATGGCAATGAATTCCACAGATCCACCACTCTCTGGCTGAAGAAAAGTCTCCTCATTTCCGTTCTAAATTGACCCCCTGTAATTCTAAAGGCTGTGCCCATGGGTCCTAGTCTCCCCTCCGAACGGAAACAGCTTCCCAGTGTCCACCCGTTCTAAGCCATGCATTATCTTGTAAGTTCCTCTTCGATCTCCCCTCAACATTCGAAACTCTAATGAATACAATCCCATGATCCTCAGCCATTCATCGTGTGTTCGGTCTACCATTCCTGGGATCATCCGTGTGAATCTCCACTGGACACGTTCCAGTGCCAGTATGTCCTTCCTGAGGGGTGGGGCCCAAAATTGGACACAGTATTCTAAATGGGACCTAACTAGAACTTTATGAAATCTCAGAAGCTGCTTTTACATTCCAACCCTCCTGAGATAAATGACAACATTACATTCACTTCCTTAATCACGGACTCCACCTTCCAGTTGACCGTTAGAGAATCCTGGGCGAGCACTCCCAGATCCCTTTGTACTTCAGCTTCATTGCTGGGCTTTGTCTCTGAAGTTGAAAAACCCCGTACCTCCTCTTCACAATTTACTTTCCAATCAATCTGTGTCAAATCTGTTTCACAATCTAAGCCTGTCCTGATCTGGTGCCATTTGGAAATCCAAATACCCTTCAGTCCCTTCCTGGCTCGGTTTAGGAAAACTGGTCCACTCACTTTTTAGATTAGAATTAGTCTAAACATTGTGGCACAGACAGGGAACACAGAGGGCGAACACCTTCAACATCTTAACATCTTATCTGGGCTGATAGCAATTGTTCCAGTTAACCTGAGAATGTAACTTTTAAAACAATTTTGTGATTTACATGTGAAACAAGTGAAACGATCACGGTCATTCTCACAGATGGGAGACTTAAACAATCGAGGTATTTTTTCAATGAGTAATTTCAGTCACATCACACTGTAAACTTTTGCTATAAATTCTGTGTTTTACAACTGTGTACTCCACAACCACCTGATGAAGGAGCAGCGCTCCGAAAGCTAGTGCTTCCAATTAAACCTGTTGGACTATAACCTGGTGTTGTGTGATTTTTAACCTTGTACACCCCAGTCCAACACCGGCATCTCCAAATCAGGGTACAGTGGGAGACTGGGGAAGGCAGAGAGCAGTGGGATCTTGCTGTGCTCTTGGTGTCGCTGCTGTATTTTATTTCAAATCGATTTTTATTTCCC
>NC_083438.1:26359945-26430366 GCF_020745735.1 Hemiscyllium ocellatum
GAAAGAGAGACATGCGTACACAGAGAGAAAGAGACACACACGCACAGAGAGAAAGAGACACACGCGCAGAGAGAAAGAGACACGCACAGAGAAAGAGAGACACACACACACAGAACACAGAGAAAAAGAGAGAGACACACACACAGAACACAGAGAAAAAGAGAGAGAGAGAGAGAGAGACACACAGAACACAGAGAGAAAGACACACACAGAGAACACAGAGAGAGAGACAGACACATACAACACAGAGAGAGACACACACACACAGAACCCAGAGAGAGAGACAGGCACACAGACACACAGAGAGATAGTGAAACAGAGATAGACATGGGAAAGGAAAGAGAGATGGAAGGGAAAAGAGAGGTAGAAACACAGATGAGGCAAGGAGAGACATGGAGAGGGGAAGGAGACCATCTTCACCATTCCAGCTGGTCCCACTCCCTCTCCATGGTCTCTGTCTCTGTCTCTGTCTCTCTCTCTCTGTGCATGTGTCCCCCATCAGGGACAGAGCCTGGTCCCAGCTCCCTCTCCATGGTCTCTGTCTCTGTCTCTGTCTGTCTCTGTGCATGTGTCCCCCATCAGGGACAGAACCTGATTTGGAGAAGCTTCTAAGATCCAAAACAGGATGATATTCAAACACAACCCACATTCTCATAGACAGAGCAAGAGAGACAGTAACACCCTAATACCCCCCCCTTGGTCACTCCACACGGCAAAAGGCTCACGGCTGCCTGAGCCAGGTTTAAATACGTCTCCCTCCCTCCATGTCTGTCACTCAAATCCCATCTCCTCCCAAATCCCAGCTCATCCAGTCAGCTCCCAGCTCCATTACCTGGAACACACCTCCCACAGGTCACAGGTATGGAACACACCAACCGTCATCTTTGTGGATTTGAGGGGGGTGGGGCCTGGGAGAAAGCAGCAGGTTTAGACCAGGGCTGTCCTTACCCCCATCTCCTGTCACTGGACCCAGCCTGGGAATACACACAGACACAAAGCTGCAGATTCAAACCCTGGGCAGCCCCTGGGCACACACTCACAACACAAACTGACACAAGACATTTGCACAACTTCACCCACATTCTTTGTACAAACTGATGCCACATTTTTGCCCAGATCTGCACAGGCTTTTTCTCAAATTAAAGAGTTTGCACAGATTGATTCACATTTTTTACCCAAATGAACACACTTTTATTCCACAGATTAACACAAGATTGTTTACACAGGTTACTGAGACTCCACTGAACCTGCAAGCTTTGAGTTTTACCCAATTGTGGGTACACCTTCTTCCAGTTTGTTCCTTTTATTTGGCCATTTTTTGGGGGTCACCTAGTGAAACCGGGCATTAAACTTGGGGTGGCACGGTGGCTCAGTGGTTAGCACTGCTGCCTCACAGCATCAGAAACCCGGGTTCAATTCCCACCTCGGGGTGACTGTCTGTGTGGAGTTTGCACATTCTCCCTGTGTCTGTGTGGGGTTTCCTCTGGGTGCTCCAGTTTCCTCCCACAGTCCTGGTGAATTAACACATAGTGTCAGGTGCATTAGTTGGGGTAAATATAGGGTCGGGAAATGAGCCTGAATGGGTTAGTGTTCAGAGAGTCGGTGTGGATTTGTTGGTCTGAAGGGCCTGTTTCCATACTGTAGGAGATTCCCTAATTAGAATCTAATCTAAATATTCATGAAGAGAATTTCCATAAACAACGACACAGCAGAGCTGGTGTACTGCAGATCAATGAGAAGTTGATGAGCTACAGGTGCCCTCTGCTGCTCATCAGAAACCCTGCAGTTCCCAACACGACCCGCTTGGAGGACAAGAGCCATTTCACATCTGTTTCCCTCCATCTGCTACTGTCGCTGGAATTGGTCAATACAGAGCTAAAAACACACATCGATTTGTGTCCAACAATATCTGATTTGTCTCCCCGACCAGGAAATGGTGTCACTCAGCGTGGCAGGGCCATTCCCCAGAACGGGCCAAGTTTCTGGTTCAAGGCACATGGGTCATCCCTGATCAACCAGAAATTGCTTTGGGATGTCATAGAGTCATAGAGATGTACAGCATGGAAACATGCTTCGGTCTAACCCATCCATGCCGACCAGATATCCCAACCCAATCTAGTCCCACCTGCCAGCATCCGGCCCATATCCCTCCAAACCCGTCCTATTTATATACCCATCCAAATGCCTCTTAAATGTTGCAATTGTACCAGCCTCCACCACTTCCTCTGGCAGCTCATTCCATACACGTACCACCCTCTGCGTGAAAATGTTGCCCCTTAGGTCCCTTTTATATCTTAACCCCTCTCACCCTAAACCTATGCCCTCTAGTTCAGGACTCCCCGACCCCAGGGAAAAGACTTTGCCTATTTATCCTATCCATGACTCTCATGATTTTATAAAACTCTATAAGGTCACCCCTCAGCCTCTGACGCTCCAGGGAAAACAGCCCCAGCCTATTCAACCTTTCCCTATAGCTCAGATCCTCCGACATTGGCACCATCCTTGTCAATTTTTTCTGAACCCTTTCAAATTTCACAGCATCTTTCCAATAGGGAGGAAACCAGAATTGCACGTAATATTCCAACAGTGGCCTAACCAATGTCCTGTACAGCTGCAACATGACCTCCCAACTCCTGTACTCAATACTCTGACCAATAAAAGAAAGCATACCAAACGCCTTCTTCACTATCCAATCTACCTGCGACTCCACTTTCAAGGAGCTATGAACCTGCACTCCAAGGTCTCTTTATTCAGCAACACTCCCTAGGATCTTACCATGAAGTGTATAAGTCCTGCTAAGATTTGCTTTCCCAAAATGCAGCACCTCGCATTTATTTGAATTAAACTCCATCTGCCACTTCTCAGCCCATTGGCCCATCTGGTCAAGATCCTGCTGTAATCTGAGGTAACCCTCATGTGTGTCATGTGGGTTTTATTTTAAAACTCAGACAGAAACCCATTTTGTCAGGGACCTTCCACGAATTGGGATCGATTGACAAGCCTTAAGGAGTGTGTGCCAAAGCATTGCATGAGAGGTCGGGAAAGGAGTCCGGAGACAATGAGGAGCCACTGGACTCAAAATTCTGTTTTCTCCTGACCGTTGCTGCCTGACTCACTGAGTTTCTCCAGCAACATCTGTGGTTTCTTTTTAAAGAAGCCAACAAATGTGGATTGTGTGCAGGAGTCTTCCTCTGTTTGTGTGAGTTTCCTCTAAGTGGTCTGGTTTCCTCTCACGGTCCAAACACATGCCGGTCAGGTGGATTGGCCATGCTAAACTACCAATGGTATCCAGGGATGTGCTGATTAGATGGATTAGCCACCGGAAATGTAGCGGAGTGGGTCTGAATGGGATACTCTTCAGAGGGTCAGTGTGGATTGGATGGGCCGAATGGCTGGCTTCCACACTCCATAAGTAGGAGAGAGTGAGGGCACGGGTATTCACGGCTCGGGCAAGAATGTGGTAGAGGCAGGTGAAGGAATTCTGACGACATCCACGGATCAGAAATGGTCCTGGAGTATCATGCAAATTTCAAAGAGAGAGGTGCAACAGAGATAATACACAAACAGGGACTGGTGAACACATCCCGGTGGTTAGAATTTCAGAGAAATATATTGGGGTGAATGCTTGATGGGAATTACATCATTGGTTTTGGAGCCAGTGTCTGGATGTTGCAGGTCGATATAATGATAGGGAGGTTCACTCAGCTGAAAAGCAAATGGATTAATATTACTTGGACTATCGTCAAAGATCCGGCAACTCAATTCAATATCCCACAGACGCTGTTACACCACCCCCCTATCACACTGTGGTAAACAGGCAACATGAAATCAATCCATTGATACAAGACTGAAATTCATGCATTACACTTACCCCCATTCCTGCTGAACACTGAGCTACCTCACTGAGTTCACTCGGATGATCCCAGGTATGGAGAGATTGGCTTGTGATTACCTAGAGGACAGTTAAGAGTCAACCATATTACTGTGGGTCTGGAGTCACAAGTGGGCCAGACCAGGTAAGGATGACAGTTTCCTTCCCTATAGATTAACTAGATTCTTGATCAGTCGGATCTTGTCAGCAAAGATTAAAGAGATGAGAGCTCTACTCACTGGAATTGGGAAGAATGAGAGGTGATCTCACTGAAACATACATAGGATTCTTAAGGGGCTTTTCCAGGGTCAGCACTATTTCCCACCACGAGAGAGTCTGGGACCAGAAGGCACAGTCCCAGAATAAATGGACGCAAGTTTAAGTCTGCGATGAGGAGGAACGTCTTCTCTCAGAGGGTTGTGAATCTTTGGAACTCCTTGTTGCAGAGAGCTGTGGGGGGGCAGAGTATTTCTGTATGTTTAAGGCTGAGGTATTTTTATTCATTATGGGGACGTGGGTGTCGCTGGCTAGACCAGTATTTATTACCCATCCCTAATTACCCAGAGGGCAGTTAAGAGTCAACCATATTACTATAGGCCGGGCGTCACATGTGGGCCAGACCAGGTAACGATGGCAGTTTCCTCCCCTATAGGTTATATAGATTCTTAATCACTTGGATCTTTAAGGGTCATGGGGAAAGGGCTGGAGAGTGTACGTGACCAGCCAATGATCCATTTGAATGGTGGTGCAGGATTGAGGGGCCGAATGATCTCTGGCTGCTCCTATTTCTTACAGTCTTATTGTCTACCTGTTCCTCACCGTTTGGTTTACTGCTGCTTAAGGGATGTTACAAAACTTGGCAGCAAGATGAGAGTAATGTCAGGAACACAGAATGTCCACCCAGGATTGGTCTAACCTTAGGCCTCACCGCAGTCAATTGTGTCGGTACCCCTCAACATATCAAAGAGGATCATGGAACGTGGGTAAAGATAACTAGGCTTGCTGTAAAAATAGACCGACACCAGTGTCCTTTGTCAACTTAACACATCTTCTGCAGGTTATATCACAACTTTAAGCTCCTACCTTGGAGGCAGGTGGACCTTTTCCAAGGTTAACAGTCTCCGCAAAACAAAGATTAAACACTAAGGCCAGGCTTTTTAGTCTCTGAATATAACTGACAGCATCTGATACTGAGGAAAATTGATTGTACACAAATGTGCCTTTTCTCTCCCTCCTGTAGGAGATTGCAGCACTGCTCCATGAGATTCAGAGTTTTCAGGCTTCACCCAAGTGCCCCTCCACTGTAATCCATCTCACTCGAGTTATATGACCTTTCATCCTTCCTCCCTCATGTCTTTTTAAGGGGAGATGATGGCCTACTGGTATTATTGCTTGGCTGTTAATCCAGAGACCCAGATAATGCTCTGGGGACTCAGGTTTGAATACTGCTATGGCGAAGGGTGGAGGGGGGGGCGTTTGAATTCAATGTTAATGCAATTAGGAATCTACAGATGACCATAAAACCATTGTCAATTGTCAGAGAAACCTATCTGGCTGACTAATGTTCCTCACCTGGTCTGGCCTACATGTGACTCCAGACCCACAGCAATGTAGCTAACTCCCAGTTGCCTTCAGAAAAGGCCCAGCAAGTCTCTCAGTTGTATCAGTCGCTACAAAGTCTCAAGAAAGAAATGATGATGGGTCAGCCTACAGCTCATGGACTGCAGCAGTTCAAGAAAGCAGCTCACCTCCACCTTCTTAACAGGCAACTAGGGACGGGCAATAAAATCCTGGCCCAGCTAGCGACGTCCCGTTAGTGAATTAAAAAAAAATCAAAGTTATTCTGGTGGTAGCGAGATCAAAAATTGATCCACACCCTGGTTTATTATTTTATAGAAACATAGAAAATGGAACTATGAGTAGGCCATTCGGCCCTTTGAGTCAGATTTGCCATTCAGTGTGGTCATGGCTGATCATACAACTCCGTCCCCTGTTCCCCCTCTCTCCCCATACACTTTGATTCTTTCAGCTGCAGGAATGTTACCTAACCCCCTTCTTAAATACATTCAAAGTTTTGACCTCGACTGCTTTCTGTGGCCCAGATTTCCACAGGCTTTGGGTGAAGGCATTCTCTGTATCTAAGTTCAAAATGGCCGACACCACGTCGTTAGACTGTGACCCCTGGTTCTGGACTCCCCAGTCATTGGGAGCACTCTTCCTTGTATATCCTTTGTCTAGTCCTGTTAGAATTTGATAGGTCTCAATTGCACTTCACTCTCATTCTATAAATTCCTGAACCATTCGCTCACCCTATGTCAGCCTTGCTGTCCAAGAATCAGTCACTACACTCCCTCTATCGGTAGAACATCCTTCCTCCGATAGGGAGACTCAAACTGCAAGTGTGGTCTCACCAAGGTTCCTGTACAATTGCTGCAAGACCTCCCTGCTCCCGTACACCAATCCTATCAGTATGGAGGTTAACATACCACGGTATCTCAATGATTTGTATTGGATTAGTGGTGCTGGAAGAGCACAGCAGTTCAGGCAGCATCCAAGGTACAGTGAAATCGACGTTTCGGGCAAAAGCCCTTCATCAGGAATAAAGGCAGTGAGCCTGAAGCGTGGAGAGATAAGCTAGTGGAGGGTGGGGGTGGGAAGAAAGTAGCATAGAGTACAATGGGTGAGTGGGGAAGGGGATGAAGGTGATAGGTCAGGGAGGAGAGGGTGAAGTGGATAGGTGGAAAAGGAGCTAGGCAGGTAGGACAAGTCCGGACAAGTCATGGGGACAGTGCTGAGCTGGAAGTTTGGAACTAGGGTGAGGTGGGGGAAGGGGAAATGAGGAAACTGGTGAAGTCCACATTGATGCCCTGGGGTTGAAGTGTTCCGAGGCGGAAGATGAGGCGTTCTTCCTCCAGGCGCCTGGTGGTGAGGGAGCGGCAGTGAAGGAGGCCCAGGACCTCCATGTCCTCGGCAGAGTGGGAGGGGGAGTTGAAATGTTGGGCCATGGGGCGGTGTGGTTGATTGGTGTGGGTGTCCCGGAGATGTTCCCTAGAGTGCTCTGCCAGGAGGTGCCCAGTCTCCCCAATGTAGAGGAGACTGCATCGGGAGCAACGGATACAATAAATGATATTAGTGGATGCCACCCTCTCCTTCCTGACCTATCACTTTCATCCCCTCCCCCACTCACCCATTGTACTCTATGCTACTCTCTCCCTACCCCCACCCTCCTCTAGCTTATCTCTCCACGCTTCAGGCTCACTGCCTTTATTCCTGATGAAGGGCTTTTGCCCGAAATGTCGATTTCGCTGCTCCTTGGATGCTGCCTGAACTGCTGTGCTTTTCCAGCACCACTAATCCAGAATCTGGTTTCCAGTATCTGCAGTCATTGTTTTTACCTCAATGTTTAGTACTGCTACCTCACAGTGCCAGGGAGCCAGGTTTAATTCCAGCCTTGGGCAACTGTCTGTGTGGGTTTCCTCTGGGTGCTCAAGTTCCCTCCCACATTTAAAGACATGCAGGTCAGAGTGAATTGGCCATAGTGTTCAGGGGTGTGCGGTTAGGTGCATTAGTCAGGGATAAATTAAGAGTAATGGTTTGGGTGGATTAACTTCTACATCTTTGGGAGGAAACCCACGCAGACACGGGAAAGAACGTGCAAACTCCACACAGACAGTCACCTGAGAGTGGAATCGAACCCCAGGTCCCTGGCACTGTAAGGCAGCAGTGCTAACCACTGAGCCACCATGCCACCCAGTCACATGGGCACCCATGCACTTGGGTAGGAATAACCAAGGCCATACATACCGTTTCCCCTGTGTTTCTTCTTATTCACTGCTGCATATACGGGAAATGCCTTTGATGGTGCTGCAGGAAATAAAGGAGATTAAGCTGAAGATACAAAGGGAAATATCTAAAGCACACGGAAGTCCCATTAGAAAACAGCGTTCCAAGGAACGTTGCAGGAATTCCAATTATTACAGCCATATAGACATAAGGCTTCAAAGTATAAAAAGAGACCTTTCTGCCTGTGCACCCATACAAGTCAAGCACTGACCTACTCCAGTCCCATTATCCAGCTCATCGCTTTGTACATGACGGTGATTCAAGGACGAAGGACTTCTTAAATGTTATGATGGCTTCAGCATGTGCTACCCTTACAGGCTACAGCTTCCATACATCCATGGCCCCTCTACTGCACTATCCACCAACAGCATTAGCAAACCCCATTGCAAGGATGGGTTGGTCCTAACCTCAGTCTCAGGTGTAACCTGATGGACTTGTACAGATCCCCCAGACCCCAGCTTTGCAGTTGCCTGCCATTTCAACGAAATCACCTTGCCTTCAAGTTGACATTCCAGTCCTGAGCTGGCTTACGTTTTCCAACGAAGCCCAACCCAAGCTCCAAAAACATGTACAGCTGCTAGGGTGGGGGAACTTCATGATGAGGGGGGCACATTTCTAAGGTGAGAGGAGAAAGATTTAAAAAGGACATGTGGGATAACTTTTATACACAGAGGGTTATTTCTGTGGGCACTGAAACTCCAGAGCAAGTGGTGGATGTGGGTACAGTTACAATGTTTATAAGACATTTAGATAAGTTAATGAATAAGGAACGTTTGGAAGGATATGTGCCAAGGTGGGACTAGTTTAGTTTGGGATTAAGGTTGTTACGGGCTGGTTGACCGAAGGGTGTGTTTCCGTGTTGTATGACTGCATCAGTTCACTTCAAAATATAAGTTTGCCAATCTATGTATAAATATACGGAAAACTGTACTTGCATTTTGTTCCTGGATTTATCTCACAAGTTTTGTTTTGTCCAGGCTGTTCCACAGCAGCATCTGTGCACAAAAAGGAAAGCAATTTAACTTGCAGCTAAAAACAATTGGTCAACTTCCCTTCAATTTCCATTTATTTCATTATCCAAATGTTGCTGCCCTCGCGTCCTTATCCCTGTTCATTGATTGGGGCTGAAAAAGAAACTTCAGCAGCCATTGGGGAATCATCGGATCATATTGAGGTAGGAGTAGTAGGCCATTCGGCCCTCAAGACGGTTCCTGCCATTTGAAATGCTCATGTCTCTGACCTCAACTCCATTTCCCTGTCCACCCCAGATTACCAATGCCTTGTCATCTTGCCATCATTCACAAGCTGAGATTAAAATAAACCAACATCTACGTATGCAAACACAAAAATGCCACCTACTCCCTGTGAAACATATATTTTTTCTGTATGACAACATCTACATTCTCATTTCATTAACCTCATGTGTAATTTGGTGGGGCTGCTGAACAACAGGGGAGGTTATGGCCTAGTGGTATTAATCCAGAGACCCAAGCAATGTTGGGGTGACCCAGGTTCAAATCCTTCCCCAGCAGATGGTGGAATTTGAATTTTTTCAATTGAATTCAATAAAATTCTGGAATTAAGTGTCTAACAATGACCTCAAATCCATCGTTAGGGAAAACCCACATTGTTCACTAAGGCCTTTGAGGAAATGGAACTGCCATCCTTACCTGGTCTGGACTCCATGTGACTCCAGACCCACAGCAATGTGATTGACTCTTGACTGCCCTCTGGAGTAATTACTGATGCTCAATAAATGCTGGGCTAGCCAATGGTGCCCTCATCCAGCGAATGAACAAAAAAAAAGTCTTGTCAATATGGGGGAGATATGTTCAATAATTCGAGCGCACATCAGGCTCAATATCCATCATATGCCCACTGCAGTTCAGTTCGTCCGCAATGTTAATAGTATATTAACTTTGGTATAACGGTCACTGAAGTTGATCTCGTGTTATTGGTGTTGATAGAATTCTGATGAGGGGATATTGTTTTGTCACTCTCCCTTCTCCTCTTGAGCCTCTCAATGAATAAGCCAAATGCATCATGCCCAGTCAGACTGAATAGTGGTTCTTCGTTAACACTGTGGACGAAGGAGCATCAGCCTCTGGCTCCATCAGCATTAGCCTGGACTAGAGAATAGAACAGTGCAGGTGCTGGTGCAGGTGCAGGTGCAGGTGCAGGTGCAGGTACAGGTGCAGGTGCAGGTGCAGGTGCAGGTGCAGGTGCAGGTGCAGGTGCAGGTGCTGGTGCAGGTGCAGGTGCAGGTGCAGGTGCAGGTGCTGGTGCAGGTGCAGGTGCAGGTGCAGGTGCAGGTGCTGGTGCAGGTGCTGGTGCTGGTGCAGGTGCAGGTGCTGGTGCAGGTGCAGGTGCTGGTGCTGGTGCTGGTGCTGGTGCAGGTGCAGGTGCAGGTGCAGGTGCAGGTGCAGGTGCTGGTACAGGTGCAGGTGCAGGTGATGGTGCAGGTGCAGGTGCAGGTGCAGGTGCTGGTGCAGGTGCAGGTGCAGGTACAGGTGCAGGTGCAGGTACAGGTGCAGGTGCAGGTACAGGTGCTGGTGCTGGTGCTGGTGCTGGTGCAGGTGCAGGTGCAGGTACAGGTGCAGGTGCAGGTGCTGGTACAGGTGCAGGTGCAGGTGATGGTGCAGGTGCAGGTGCAGGTGCAGGTGCTGGTGCAGGTGCAGGTGCAGGTACAGGTGCAGGTGCAGGTGCAGGTGCTGGTGCAGGTGCTGGTGCAGGTGCAGGTGCAGGTACAGGTGCAGGTGCTGGTACAGGTGCAGGTGCAGGTACAGGTGCAGGTGCAGGTGCAGGTGCTGGTACAGGTGCAGGTGCAGGTACAGGTGCAGGTACAGGTGCTGGTGCAGGTACAGGTGCAGGTACTGGTGCTGGTGCAGGGGCTGGTGCTGATCAATGGCTCCAGGCTGGAAGCTAAGATTCACTTCCCTGGACACGAATCTTTCATGACCCACATTAATACAACATTAAATTGTCTCGACAATGGGGACAGCAGACCCACTGGCGGAACCTTCACGACACTTTCACCCATCGTTAGGGGAAATAAATAAACCTTGACTCTCATAAACCATCAAGTGCATCAAAATACTGCAGATGCTAGATGTCTGAAACGAAGACAGAGAATGCAGGAGAAACTCAACAGGTCTGGTAGCATCCGCAGAGAGAGAAAAAGCAGAGTTACTGTTTTGAACCCAACATGACTCTCCTTCAGAACTCGGTTCTGGAGTGGTTAGAGTTGTACAGCACGGAAATAGAACAAGTTCATGCCCTCCAGATTTCCCAAACTGAACTTGTCCCATTTGCCCACATTTGACCCATGTGCCTCTAACCCTTTTCTATCCATATCCCTATCCAAATGTCTTTTAAATGTTGTACTCACTTCTACCACTTCCTCTGGCACATTGTTCCATATGCACATCGCTCAGTGTGTGTGAAAAGGTTGCCCCTCAGGTCCATTTTAAATCTTTCTCCTCTCCTACCCTGGGGACAAGACCCTTGCTATTCACCTTATCTATCATAGAATCCCTACACTGTGGAAACAGGCCATTTGGCCCAACAAGTCCACGCCAACCCTCTGAAGAATAACCCACCCAGACTCATTCCCCTACCCTATTACTCTACATTAACCTCTGACTAATGCACCTCACCTACACAGCCTTGAACACTGTGGGGCAACTTAGCAGACAATTCACATAACCTGCACATCTTTGGACTGTGGGAGGAAACCGGAGCAGACCCAGAGGGAACTCACACAGACACTGGGAGAATGTGCAAACTCCACACAGACACCTGAGGCTGGCATAGAACCCACGTCCCTGGCACTGTGAGGCAGCTGTGCTACACACTGAGCCACTATGACGTTATAAACTTCTATAAGTTCACCCCTCAGCTTCCTACAGCCTACAGAAACATGTCCCAGCCTAACCAGCCTTTCCTTATAACTCAAACACTCTAGTCTCGGTTACATGGTTGTAAATCCTTTTTGTGCCCTTTCCAGTTTCATGGCAACCTTCCTATAGCAGAGCGACCAGAAATGGATGCAGAGCTCCAGAAATGGCCTTAGAGTTCTGAAGAAGAGTCAGACCAGACTCGAAACGCTAACTCTGTTTCTCTCTCGATGAATGCTGAGTTTCTCCAACATAACCCCGTGTTTGTGTCCATTACACCAGCTGCTCAATGCAACTGAAGCACATAGGTGCTGACGCTGGAGATGTGAAATAAAACCCAGAAAGCACTGGAGATACTTGCAGCAGGTCTGGAAACATCTGTGCAGAGGGGGAAAGACAAAATGAACATTGTGAGTCCAAAAAGGTCTTATCAAACTCGAACCTTGTTTCTCTCTCCGCAGAAGCTGCCAGACCTGCTGAGTTTCTCCAGTACTTTCTGCTTCTATTTCAGGTGCTCACTACAGTTACATGATGATCGCGTCTTGTGACTTACCGCTGCCTGTTGACGTCCACCTGAAATGCCTTGCCTGCTGCTGCCCTGTGGTGCTAGACAAAATGAAAATAATTCAGGGGGTTTTCTAGATTCCCTACAGTGCGGAAACAGGCCCTTCGGCCTGACCAGTCCATACCGACCCTCTGAAGGGTAACCCACTCAGACCCATTTCCCTCTTACTAATGCACCAAACGCCATGGCCAATTCACCTGGTCTGCACATCTTTGGACTGTGGGAGGAAACCGGATCATCTGGAGGTAACCCACACAGACACGGGGAGAACGTGCAAACTCCACACAGACATGAGGCTGGAATCGAACCTGGAACCCTGGTGCTGTGAGGCAGCAATGCTAACCACTGAGCCACCGTGCTGCCCCAAGTGCAAACCGTATATTTTCAATCTGTGGCTGTATGGGATTAATGCTATTTTAATGTGACTAGGGGCTCAGAGAACACAAAAGGTTTCATTCCTGGGGACAGAGAGAGTCAGACGATAATTTGTGACCAAAGCACAAACATGGGAGAAAGCGAGGACTGCAGCTGCTGGAGATCAGAGTCCAAAAGGTGCTGGAAAAGCGCAGCCGGTCAGGCAGCATCCAAGGAGCAGGAGAGTCGACATTTCAGGCATAAGTCCTTGTTCAGGGATGATCGGGATTCCTGATGAAAGATTTGTGCTCGAAACGTCGGCTCTCCTGCTCCTCGGTTATGGCCTGACCAACTGTGCTTTTCCAGTACCACACTTGGACTGAGTTACAAGAATGACCTCCTAAAACAGACAGACAGAGGTAACTGTTCTGACATATAAATGGACATATAAAAAGCATTAACATGGAGCAACAGTTCTGCCTGCAGGTCCCCAGCTATATCTGAAGTTGTTTAATACAAAGTTTATCATGCGGTCTGAAATAATTCCACAAAGGCTGCTACCCTGTCATCAAGTCCCCTTTGGGCATAGGTTTAGGGTGAGAGGGGAAAGATATAAAAGAGTCCTAAGGGGCTATTTTTTCACCAGGAGAGTGGTATATGTATGGAATGAGCTGCTAGAGGAAGTGGTGGAGGCTGGTACAATTGCAATGTTTAAGAGGCATTTGGATGGGTATATGAATAGGAAGGGTTTGGAGGGATATGGGCCGGGTGCTGGCAGGTGGGACTAGATTGGGTTGGGATATCTGGTCAGCATGGACGGGTTGGACCGAAGGGTCTGTTTCCATGCTGTACATCTCTATGACTCTGTGACCCAGCAAGCACAGAGCCGGCTCTGAGGGTGAGCAAAGCCCCTGACACTCCTGTTTATATCTGTCAGACAGGGTTCCCTGACTGGACCGGGTTAACTGCCACAATCAGTGAACTCCTATTCTCGGAGGTCCACCTGGCTGACCATGTCCCAATCGCGAGACTGACATGCCCCAAATCACATTTCATTGCTCAGACCTTTGAGTCTAGGAGTTTGGACGTTAATGTTGAGGTTGTGCAGGATGTTGTGAGGCCTGTTCTGGAATACTATGTCCAGTTCTGGTCTCCCCTGTCATAGGAAGGATGGAGAGGGCTCAGAAAAGATTTACCAGGATGTTACTGAGAATAGAGGGTTCGAGTTATAAGCAGAGGCTGGATAGGCTGGGACTTTTCTCACTGGTGCGGAGGAGCTTGAGGGATGACCTTATAGAGAATTACAAAATCATGAGGGGCATCGATAAAGTGAACAGTAGGTGTATTTTCCCTCAGGTGGGGGCATATTTCTCAGGAGAAAGGAGAAAGGTTTGAGAAGGATGTGAAGGCTAATTATTTTACACAGAGAGTGTTTCAAGTGTGGAATGAATTTCTAGAGGAAGTGGTGGATGCAGGTACAGTTACAACAATGAAAAGACATTTAGATAAGTAGATGAATAAGAAATGTTTTGAGGGATAAGCCCAGGCAGGTGGGACTCATTTAGTTTGGGATTATAGTCAGCATGGACGAGATGGACCGAAGGGTCTGTTTCCATGTTGTATGACTCAATGACTATAAGTTTGTCATGCGACTTTTGTACGATGATAAACTGATCGAATGCACTCAATGTAAAATCTGATCATTAAAATTCTGCCACTTTTGCTGATTTAATCAGGTGGTTAGTAATTGTCCAAAGGCTTAAGCCTCTCACCAAGTTATGGGGTTAACATATCCATCTCTGGATTCCTCTTGCCCCTTGTTGCAGCATGCTACCCAGCAATCACACAGTTCTCTGGAACAAAACATAAGGAGGGTTAAAAGATACAATAATGCTCCATCTCTACCTGTCAGACAGCCTTATTACATGTATGATGTTGGAAAATACATTTTCAGTGGCATATACAGTACAACCTCGATTATCCGAACATCAATTATCCGAACACCAGTCTCAAGATCCTGTAAAAACAGCATTCGGCCACTCAGCATTCAGTTATCAGTTTAACGGCATTATGGTGCTTATAGCCAGATAACCGAGAAATGTTGGGATGACCGGCGCTGATACATTACTGCTTGTATACGATTGATCAGTTATCAGTTAAACGGTATTATGGCATGACTGTCGGTTAACTGAGAAATGTTCAGATAACCGGCACTCAAATTGCCACTTGTTTACGATCATATCAATTATCCGAACAATCAATTGTCCGAACAAAATACTCGCTGCCCGTCTCGTTAGGACCATCGAGGTCCTATATGCAGAGAGTGAAGTACGACACCGTTCAGGATGGGCAGAGAAAGCTGACAGGGATGTGCACTGTGTAATTCTTATTCTCAAATTACTGCAAACAGGAGAGATCCGAGACAAAGGGATAAAATGATAAAGTCACAGAGAGAGAGAGAGAGAGAGAGACAGCGAGAAATAAAACAGAAAAATATAAGCAAGTCTCTGTAAAGGCTTACCACCCACCCAGCCCCTCTGTTTCAGTGCTAGCCCAATCCTCACACAAGCCGAAAACCCACATCATGGTGGAATATACTAGCACCCCATAACGAAAAGGTTATTGAGCGCGGGTGAAGTGTTGGCATTGTGGAGCTGCCATAGGGTTATACAGCACAGAAACAGGCCCTTCGGCCCAACCCATCCTTGCCAACCAGTTTTCCGAAACTGAACTTGTCCCATTTGCCTATCCCTCTACACCTTTCCTTATTAATGTACCTGTTTAAATGCTTTTTAAATGCTGTAATTGTACCAGCCTCCACCACTTCCTCTGGCAACTCATTCCAGACACACACCACCCTCTGTGTGAAAACGTTGCCCCTTAGGACCTTTTTAAATCTTTCCCCTCTCACCTTAAACTTAGGCCACGTAGTTTTCGATTCCCCTACTCTGGGGCAAAGACCTTGGCTATTCACCCTATCCAGACCCTTCACGATTTTATATACCTCTATCGGGCTAATCTCGAACCTCCTGTACTCCAGGGGAAAAAAAGTACCAGCCTTTCTAGCTTCTCTTTATAACTCAAACACTCCAGTCCCAATAACATCCTTTAAATCTTTTCTGCACCCTTTCCAGTTTAATAACCCCTGCGCATTTGTAGCTATTTAGAATCAGAGAATTCTGACAGTGCAGGAAGAGGCTATTCAGCCCATCAGGTCTGCACCAACCCATCAAAGAGCATCACAGCCAGACCCAGGCCCCGACCTTATCCCAACAACTGCACTTATACTATGGTTAATCCACCCTAACCTGCACATCCCTGAACACTATGGGACAATTTAGCAGGGTCAATCCAAACCTAACCTGCACATTCCTGGGCACTATGGGACAATTTACTATGGCCAATCCACCTAGCCCGCACATCCCTGGACACTATGGGTAATTTAGCATGGCCAATCCACACAAACCTGCACATCCCTGGGCACTATGGAACAATTTAGCATGGACAATCCACCCTAACCTGCACATCTCTGGACACTATGGGACAATTTAGCAGGGTCAATCCAAACCTAACCTGCACATTCCTGGACACTATGGGTAATTTAGCATGGCCAATCCACCCTAGCCCACACATCCCTGGGCACTATGGAACAATTTAGCATGGCCAATCCACCGTAACCTGCACATCTCTGGGCACTATGGAACAATTTAGCATGGCCAATCCACCCTAACATGCACACCCTTGGACATTATGGGAAATTTAGCATGGCCAATCCACCCTAACATGCACACCCTTGGACATTATGGGAAATTTAGCATGGCCAATCCACCCTAACCTGCACATCTTTAGACTGTGGGAGGAGACCAGAGAACCCAGAGGAAACCCACACAGACACAGGAAGAACATGCAAACTCCACGCAGATAGTCGCCAGGGGCTGGAATCAAATCCAAAACCCGAGTGCTGCGAGGCAGCAGTGCTAACCACTGAGCCACCGTGCCACCCTATTTGCCTCAGACATGACGCGCAATGGGAAAATGCATTGTGGGCAGGGACCTAGAGGTTATAGAGGAAGGACCCCCTCTTTGCTCGGAGGAGGCTAAGGTAGCAGACTGTGCCAGTCCCTCACTCCCCCAGTGAACATGCGGAGGAATTATCTCCAGAAATCTCTCTGCCAGGTGAAGTGTCACTTCTCTCCCACCTCAAACTCTCCCTATCTCTGCGATGACACCCACCTCCCACCTCATCCTCTATCACTCTCAGTGTATCACGCAGTGTCCCTCATCTCATGCTCCATCCATGGTACTCAGCACACCCTCACTCTCAGGGGGCTCTCTCAAGGACTGTACAGTTCATCGCTAACCACATTGACACCCATTCGCCAGAATGTTGAGAGTGAGTAAAAACGATGATGACGTGCAAGGTGCCACGTAACCCTGTTCAGACCTCGCTGAACTGTCACGCAACATCCAGAGGAAGGGGAGGGGAGGGAATCCGATACCTGGTTTCATTGTATTCTTGCGATTGTTCGTCCTTTTCAAATCCGCGGTCACAACATGACAGCCACAATCCACGAAAAGTACTGTGAGCGAAAAAGATACAAACCATCATGAAACCAGCCTTCCTTCCATTGACCCCCATGTACACTCCCCACTGCCTCAGGAAAACAGCCAACATCATCAAAGACCCCTCCCACACCGGTTATACTCTCTTTCACCCTCTTCCATCAGGCAGGAGATACAAACATTTGAAAACACACACCAACGGATTTAAGAACCACTTCTTCCCCACTGTTACCAGCCTTTATAATAGTTGATCTCTCGTATATTAAGGTTGATCTTGCTCTACACCTAAGCTGTAACACTATATTGTGCATTCTGTTCTATCCTTTGATGTACTTATATATGGTATATTTTGTCTGTTTAGCATGCAAAACAATACTTTTCACTGTCACACAGTGCATGTGACAATGATAAATCAAAGTATACAACTCTATGATTATATGACTCTCGAAAGAAAATTGTATATAACACGTTGTGTTGATCAGCCCCTTTGGCTATGTGAGGCTTTTTTGTTTCTGAATTTGAGTGTTTCTGTGTTTAACATTTATTTTCCAGTTATAGACCAGGCCAGACCCCCCTCAAAACATGTCAAGAAAGTAGCACACTTTGCTAGTTGTTTTAAACAGGTGTATGGCGGATATTCCAGAAGTGATGCAGTTGGTCAAACCACTTAGTTTGAAACAAAACGGAATTTATTTACAGGATTACCGAATGAAACACAAACAAAGGGGAACAGAATACAGACTAACAATCTATCTGACATCCCAGCTGGTGATCCCAACTTAATGACACTGTTCCAAATACTTGCAACCAGTCCCATAAACACCCCTTGGCACGAAAGGTAAAATCAAACACGGGGTCTTACAGGAGAGATGTCAGAGAGAGATTACCAGCACGGACCTGCCTCTTTGGGTCCAGCAGCTACACAACACTACTGCTAAAATAAACCAAAGTAAAACTGAGCTGGGAGAACTGGCCACTGCACTTTGATTGGACAAGTGCTTTTTTCCCAAAAACTTAAAAACCTGTTGCCCGAGGCAGTATCTGTCAGCTATAATCAAACTGGCCCGAAAACCCTTCAACTTAGACTTTTCGGAGTCCATGTCTTTTACGACCTCTCTGAAAGAAAAAAGCCAAGGACAGCATAACCTTGTTAAAGGAGTAACATCATCACACAACTTCAACTGCAGCCAAAGCTTCTCATACACTTCTGATGAGGTTATTCCTGATGGTTCTGGCATGACCTCTCATGAATGAAATGGTATTGAAGGTTCCGGTGACAATCACCTCTGTTCAGTGATACCCCATCTACCTGCACGAGGTCTCTGACTGAAAGCTATCTTGAATGTTTCAAACCTTATCTTTTCTTCCATTAAGGACTGTGGGACATGGATAGGGTGATTCACTAAGGTCTTTTTTCCCAAGGGTGCAGTAGATCAAAACTAGAGGACATAGGTATAAGGTGAGAAGGAAAAGATTTAAAAAGGCCTCGAAGGGCAACGGTTTAACACAGAAAATGGTGCGTATTTGGAAGGAGCTGCCAGAGGAAGTGGTGGAGGTGGGTACAGTTACAATATTTAAACTTTGATGGGTACAGGAAGGGTTTAGAGAGGTATGGGCCAAGTGCTGGCAGATGGAACTAGGTCAGATTGGGATGTCTGGTCAGCATGGATGAGTTGTACCAAAAGGTCTGTTTCTGTGCTGTCTGCCTTTATTCTTTAACAACTATGATCGAAAAAAAATGATTTTTATTTCTGCAAAATTAATCTCTGCAGAGAAAGTTAATTTTTTCTGCTTATATGTTTTGAGTTATTGAAAAGGGTACTTTAATATTTCCAACTGTATGTTAATCAGCTTTGCATCTTTACCAGATAAGTTCAGTTTTCAAAATAAATGACTAATTTTGGTGTCTGTTGAAGAAGTCTAGTTGATGGCTCTTTCTGATTCTATTGAAACCATGTACATAATTGGTCACATCTAAAAAGCATTTTCATAAATGCTCTGATCACTGGATTATTGAGACGAGAGGGACCTCCCCCCCTCAGTCAGCAGTAAGAGTTGCAAAAGAAATGTTGATAAACTGGAACTAAAATATGAATCAAATCAGAAAAACTGGAAGTAAAAATTGTGACAAAAAGCCCACATTTCACTTAAGTATAATCAGTAAAGTTCAAGATTTTAGCTCAGATTAGTTACAGTGTGGAAACAGGCCCTTCGGCCCAACAAGTCCACACCAACCCTCCGAAGCGCAACACACCCAGACTCATTCTCCTACATTTATCCCTTCACCTAACACTACGGGCAATCTCGCATGGCCAATTCACCTAACCTGCACATTTTTGGACTGTGGGAGGAAACCCACACAGACACGGGGAGAATGTGCAAACTCCACACAGTCAGTCGCCTGAAGCAGGAATTGAACCCGGGTCTCTGGTGCTGTGAGGCAGCAGTGCTAACCACTGTGCCACCGTGCCGCCCATTTAAAACCATATATACTCAAGTAAAAGTCGATCTCATATTGTTGGGCAAAAATTCTGGAATTTTCCAGGTATCTCATGTAAAACATCGATCCTAGCTCTTCACAGATAATAGATCAACATTTATGATTTAGTCTTCTGGTCCGTTCCGCTCTGCTCCAGATTTTCAAAATTACCATGTTTAATTTTTTTTGTTTCTTTAATCACTGAGAGATCAAGTGGACTTCTACTAATTCCGCAGTATGAATTTTGACAGGCACGAATTTCGGCCCCTCAAAATTAGCATCCATGTAATAGTCAATCCCATAAATTTAGTCTTATAAAGTAGTCAAAAATTAGGACTATTACTCACATACAAATGGTAATAGTTGTTTGTCTTTTCGAACGTTTAATTTCAAACAAAATTAATAGATTTTGCCCAGATGAATTTCACAGGGAAAGTAATCAGTAATTTCACATCGGGGATCTTAACTTTCACTTCAAGCCCAATAACATTACCCTTGAACAACAGTACCCACTCATAAAGAGTCAGTGACCTGAAACTATAATTAGTGATGATGCTGACTCAACTTTTCCAATGCATCTTTTAAAAAAAAGTTATAGACACTCACCTGGTTTCAATACCATCTTTTACTCTGGTTTTGCAGCAAGACATCCATGTACCACAGCAATGCCTGCCGAACAAACACACATTTCAGCAAAGATACAAGTGTAGCTGGCTTTGCCAAGCAGTCACAACTATTAAACATGCCACTTGAAAAACGACAGTCATTTGAACTCAGCACACTAACACCCACAAAAATAATGTTTCAACCTGAGAAAATTCCGAAGGTGATGGGGAACATTCTGACCATGAGCTGGACAGATTTGTAAAGGATGTGCAATATGTTCAGTGTCACTCATGTCTAATTCATTCAGCCTCCTGAGTTACAGAGGTCCAGAGCACAGAAAAAAGACCCTTTGGCCCATCGAGTTTGCACCTGTCAAAAACAGCCACCGAACCTTCCTGCTCCTATTTTCCAACACTTGGCCAAATGCATGGCTTGCCTTGGCATCACAAGTGCACATCCAAATTCTTCTTCAATGTTATGGGGGTTTCTGCCTCTCCCACTCTTACAGGCAGTGAGTCCCACATTCCCACCACCCTCTGGGTGAGGAAGGTTTTCCTCACATTCATTTGAAACCTTATGCTTCTTACCTTAAATCTATAGCTCCTGGTCACTCCAGGAGCACTTCAGAGAACATTTCCGGGACACCCTCACCAATCAACCCCATCGCCCCGTGGCCAAACACTTTAACTCCCCCTCCCCCTCTGCCGAGGACATGCAGGTCCTGGGCCTCCTCCACCACCACTCCCTTATCACCTGACGCCTGGAGGAAGAACATCTCATCTTCCACCTCAGGATCCTCCAACCCCAGGGCATCAATGTGGACTTCACCAGTTTCCACATTTCCCCTCCCTCCCACCTTACCCCAGTTCCAACCTTCCAGCTCATCGCCATCCTCATGACCCATCCACCTGTTCATCTTCCTTCCTATCTATCTGCTCCATCCTTCCCTCTGACCTATCACCTATACCCCCATCTCCATCCACCTATTGGACTCTCAGCTACCTTCTCCCCAGCCCCACCTCCCTCCCATTTATCTCTCCACCCCTGAGGCTCCCAGCCTCATTCCTGATGAAGGGCTGTTGCCCGAAACGTCAACCTTCTTGCTCCTCGGATGCTGCTTGACCTGGTGTGCTTTTTCCAGCACCACCCTCTTGACACTAATCCCTCCATCAAGGAGAAAGGCTTCTTCCTATCTACCCTGTCTCTGGCCATCATAACCTCAACCATCTCAAGTGCATGTGTGACAGGAAAATGGATTAGTCCAGTGGAAAACTGAGGCACAATAGACCGCGTGTGTCATTCTCTTTCTTTCCTCCATTAGGACAGTAAGGAGAGCACAAATGGCCCGAGTACCTCTGGCTTTAGGGATACTCAGCACGGACTTCCATTCTTCATCATTGGTTGGTGATCCCTTGCTGTAAGTAACTCCTCAAGTACTGAAGCAATCCCAATGCAACAAGATCTAGATAATATCCGGACTCGGACTGACAAGTGGCAAGTAACATGCGTGCCACTCAAATGCCAGGTTATGACCATCTCCAATGAAAGACAATTTAACCTTTGCCCCTTGTCATCCAATGGTATTATCATCATTGAATTCCCCACTATTAACATCCTGAGGTTACCATTGACCAGAAACTGAACTGGACTCACCAGGTAAATATAATGACTGCAAGAGCAGGTTAGAGGTTTGGAATACAGTGGTGAGTAACCCATCTCCTGACACCCCAAAGCTTGTCTATTATCAAGGTTTGTGCGAAGATTTGTAGCTCGGGTGCTCGTTGTTGTGGTTCTGTTCGCCGAGCTGGAAGTTTTTGTTGCAAACATTTCGTCCCCTGGCTAGGAGACATCATCAGTGCTCTGGTGCCTCCTGCGAAGCGCTTCTTTGATGTTTCTTCCGGTATTTATAGTGGTCTGTCCTTGCCGCTTCCGGGTGTCAGTTTCAGCTGTCCGCTGTCGTTGTTGGTTTATTGGGTCCAGGTCGATGTGTTTGTTGATGGAGTTTGTGGATGAATGCCATGCCTCTAGGAATTCCCTGGCTGTTCTCTGTCTGGCTTGCCCTATGATAGTAGTGTTTTCCCAGTCGAATTCATGTTGCTTGTTGTCTGAGTGTGTGGCTACTAGGAAGACAGCTAACAATCCGCATACATGAACATCAACTAGCCACGAAACGACACGACCAGCTATCCCTAGTAGCCACACACTCAGACAACAAGCAACATGAATTTGACTGGGAAAACACTACTATCATAGGGCAAGCCAGACAGAGAACAGCCAGGGAATTCCTAGAGGCATGGCATTCATCCACAAACTCCATCAACAAACACATCGACCTGGACCCAATATACCAACCACTACAGCGGACAGCTGAAACTGACACCCAGAAGCGGCAAGGACAGACCACTATAAATACCGGAAGAAACATCAAAGAAGCGCTTCGCAGGAGGCACCAGAGCACTGATGATGTCTCCTAGCCAGGGGACGAAATGTTTGCAACAAAAACTTCCAGCTCGGCGAATAGAACCACAACAACGAGCACCCGAGCTACAAATCTTCGCACAAACCTTGATAATAGACAAGCTTTGGGGTGTCAGGAGATGGGTTACTCACCACTGTATTCCAAACCTCTAACCTGCTCTTGCAGTCATTATATTTACCTGGTGAGTCCAGTTCAGTTTCTGGTCAATGGTAACCTCAGGATGTTAATAGTGGGGAATTCAATGATGATAATACCATTGGATGACAAGGGGCAAAGGTTAAATTGTCTTTCATTGGAGATGGTCATAACCTGGCATTTGAGTGGCACGCATGTTACTTGCCACTTGTCAGTCCGAGTCCGGATATTATCTAGATCTTGTTGCATTGGGATTGCTTCAGTACTTGAGGAGTTACTTACAGCAAGGGATCACCAACCAATGATGAAGAATGGAAGTCCGTGCTGAGTATCCCTAAAGCCAGAGGTACTCGGGCCATTTGTGCTCTCCTTACTGTCCTAATGGAGGAAAGAAAGAGAATGACACACGCGGTCTATTGTGCCTCAGTTTTCCACTGGACTAATCCATTTTCCTGTCACACATGCACTTGAGATGGTTGAGGTTATGATGGCCAGAGACAGGGTAGATAGGAAGAAGCCTTTCTCCTTGATGGAGGGATTAGTGTCAAGAGGGTGGTGCTGGAAAAAGCACACCAGGTCAAGCAGCATCCGAGGAGCAAGAAGGTTGACGTTTCGGCAACAGCCCTTCATCAGGAATAAGGCTGGGAGCCTCAGGGGTGGAGAGATAAATGGGAGGGAGGTGGGGCTGGGGAGAAGGTAGCTGAGAGTCCAATAGGTGGATGGAGATGGGGGTATAGGTGATAGGTCAGAGGGAAGGATGGAGCAGATAGATAGGAAAGAAGATGAACAGGTGGATGGGTCATGAGGATGGCGATGAGCTGGAAGGTTGGAACTGGGGTAAGGTGGGAGGGAGGGGAAATGAGGAAACTGGTGAAGTCCACATTGATGCCCTGGGGTTGGAGGATCCTGAGGTGGAAGATGAGATGTTCTTCCTCCAGGCGTCAGGTGATAAGGGAGTGGTGGTGGAGGAGGCCCAGGACCTGCATGTCCTCGGCAGAGGGGGAGGGGGAGTTAAAGTGTTTGGCCATGGGGCGATGGGGTTGATTGGTGAGGGTGTCCCGGAAATGTTCTCTGAAGTGCTCCTGGAGTGACCAGGAGCTATAGATTTAAGGTAAGAAGCATAAGGTTTCAAATGAATGTGAGGAAAACCTTCCTCACCCAGAGGGTGGTGGGAATGTGGGACTCACTGCCTGTAAGAGTGGGAGAGGCAGAAACCCCCATAACATTGAAGAAGAATTTGGATGTGCACTTGTGATGCCAAGGCAAGCCATGCATTTGGCCAAGTGTTGGAAAATAGGAGCAGAAAGGTTCGGTGGCTGTTTTTGACAGGTGCAAACTCGATGGGCCAAAGGGCCTTTTTCTGTGCTCTGGACCTCTGTAACTCAGGAGGCTGAATGAATTAGACATGAGTGACACTGAACATATTGCACATCCTTTACAAATCTGTCCAGCTCATGGTCAGAATGTTCCCCATCACCTTCGGAATTTTCTCAGGTTGAAACATTATTTTTGTGGGTGTTAGTGTGCTGAGTTCAAATGACTGTCGTTTTTCAAGTGGCATGTTTAATAGTTGTGACTGCTTGGCAAAGCCAGCTACACTTGTATCTTTGCTGAAATGTGTGTTTGTTCGGCAGGCATTGCTGTGGTACATGGATGTCTTGCTGCAAAACCAGAGTAAAAGATGGTATTGAAACCAGGTGAGTGTCTATAACTTTTTTTTAAAAGATGCATTGGAAAAGTTGAGTCAGCATCATCACTAATTATAGTTTCAGGTCACTGACTCTTTATGAGTGGGTACTGTTGTTCAAGGGTAATGTTATTGGGCTTGAAGTGAAAGTTAAGATCCCCGATGTGAAATTACTGATTACTTTCCCTGTGAAATTCATCTGGGCAAAATCTATTAATTTTGTTTGAAATTAAACATTCGAAAAGACAAACAACTATTACCATTTGTATGTGAGTAATAGTCGACATTTTTGACTACTTTATAAGACTAAATTTATGGGATTGACTATTACATGGATGCTAATTTTGAGGGGCCGAAATTCGTGCCTGTCAAAATTCATACCGCGGAATTAGTAGAAGTCCACTTGATCTCTCAGTGATTAAAGAAACAAAAAAAAATTAAACATGGTAATTTTGAAAACCTGGAGCAGAGCGGAACGGACCAGAAGACTAAATCATAAATGTTGATCTATTATCTGTGAAGTGCTAGGATCGACTTTTTACATGAGATACATGGAAAATTCCAGAATTTTTGCCCAAAAATATGAGATCGACTTTTACTTGAGTATATACGGTTTTAAATGGGCAGCACGGTGGCACTGTGGTTAGCACTGCTGCCTCACAGCACCTGTGAGGTGTCTGTGTGGGTTTGCACATTCTCCCCGTGTCTGTGTGGGTTTCCTCCCACAGTCCAAAAATGTGCAGGTTAGGTGAATTGGCCATGCTAAATTGCCCGTAAGTGTTAGGTGAAGGGATAAATGTAGGAGAATGGGTCTGGGTGGGTTGCGCTTCGGAGGGTTGGTGTGGACTTGTTGGGCCGAAGGGCCTTTTTCCACACTGTAACTAATCTGAGCTAAAATCTTGAACTTTACTGATTATACTTAAGTGAAATGTGGGCTTTTTGTCACAATTTTAGTTCCAGTTTATCAACATTTATTTTGCAACTCTTACTACTGACTGAGGGGGGTGGGGTCCCTCTCGTCTCAATAATCCAAAGATCAGAGCATTTATGAAAATGCTTTTTAGATGTGACCAATTATGTACATGGTTTCAATAGAATCAGAAAGAGCCATCAACTAGACTTCTTCAACAGACACCAAAATTAGTCATTTATTTTGAAAACTGAACTTATCTCCTAAAGATGCAAAGCTGATTAACATACAGTTGGAAATATTAAAGTTCCCTTTTAAATAACTCAAAACATATAAGCAGAAAAAATTAACTTTCTCTGCAGAGATTAATTTTGCAGAAATAAAAATTTTTTTTTTCGATCATAGTTGTTAAAGAATAGAGGCAGACAGCACAGAAACAGACCTTTTGGAATAACTCATCCATGCCGACCAGACATCCCAATCTGACCTAGTTCCATCTGCCAGCATTTGGCCCATACCTCTCTAAACCTTTCCTGTACCCATCAAAGTTTAAATATTGTAACTGTACCCACCTCCACCACTTCCTCTGGCAGCTCCTTCCAAATACGCACCACTTTCTGTGTTAAAACGTTGCCCTTCAAGGCCTTTTTAAATCTTTTCCTTCTCACCTTATACCTATGTCCTCTAGTTTTGATCTACTGCATCCTTGGAAAAAAGACCTTAGTGAATCACCCTATCCATGTCCCACAGTCCTTAATGGAAGAAAAGATAAGGTTTGAAACATTCAAGATAGCTTTCAGTCAGAGACCTCGTGCAGGTAGATGGGGTATCACTGAACAGAGGTGATTGTCACCGGAACCTTCAATACCATTTCATTCATGAGAGGTCATGCCAGAACCATCAGGAATAACCCCATCAGAAGTGTATGAGAAGCTTTGGCTGCAGTTGAAGTTGTGTGATGATGTTGCTCCTTTAACAAGGTTATGCTGTCCTTGGTTTTTTTCTTTCAGAGAGGTCGTAAAAGACATGGACTCCGAAAAGTCTAAGTTGAACGGTTTTCGGGCCAGTTTGATTATAGCTGACAGATACTGCCTCGGGCAACAGGTTTTTAGGTTTTTGGGAAAAAAGCACTTGTCCAATCAAAGTGCAGTGGCCAGTTCTCCCAGCTCAGTTTTTCTCTGGTTTGATTTGGTTTATTTTAGCAGTAGTGTTGTGTAGCTGCTGGACCCAAAGAGGCAGGTCCGTGCTGGTAATCTCTCTCTGACATCTCTCCTGTGAGACCCCGTGTTTGATTTTACCTTTTGTGCCAAGAGGTGTTTATGGGAAATGTTGCAAGTATTTGGAACAGCGTCATTAAGTTGGGATCATCAGCTGGGATGTCAGATAGATTGTTAGTCTGTATTCTGTTCCCCTTTGTTTGTGTTTCATTCGGTAATCCCGTAAATAAATTCCGTTTTGTTTCAAACTAAGTGGTTTGACCAACTGCATCACTTCTGGAAGATCCGCCATACGCCTGTTTAAAACAACTAGCAAAGTGTGCTACTTTCTTGACATGTTTTGAGGGGGGTCTGGCCTGGTCTATAACTGGAAAATAAATGTTAAACACAGAAACACTCAAATTCAGAAACAAAAAAAGCCTCAAATAGCCAAAGGGGCTGATCAACACAACGTGTTATATGCAATTTTCTTTCGAGAGTCATATAATTATAGAGTTGTTTATTTAGATTTATCATTGTCACATGCACTGTGTGACAGTGAAAAGTATTGTTTTGCATGCTAAACAGACAAAATATACCATATATAAATACATCAAAGGATAGAACAGAATGCACAATATAGTGCTACAGCTTAGGTGTAGAGCAAGATCAACCTTAATATACGAGGGATCAACTATTATAAAGGCTGGTAACAGTGGGGAAGAAGTGGTTCTTAAATCCGTTGGTGTGTGTTTTCAAATGTTTGTATCTCCTGCCTGATGGAAGAGGGTGGAAGAGAGTATGTCCGGTGTGGGAGGGGTCTTTGATGATGTTGGCTGTTTTCCCGAGGCAGTGGGAAGTGTACATGGGATCAATGGAAGGAAGGCTGGTTTCATGATGGTTTGTCTCTTTTTCGCTCACAGTACTTTTCGTGGATTGTGGCTGTCATGTTGTGACCGCGGATTTGAAAAGGACGAACAATCGCAAGAATACAATGAAACCAGGTATCGGATTCCCTCCCCTCCCCTTCCTCTGGATGTTGCGTGACAGTTTAGCGAGGTCTGAACAGGGTTACGTGGCACCTTGCACGTCATCATCGTTTTTACTCACTCTCAACATTCTGGCGAATGGGTGTCAATGTGGTTAGCGATGAACTGTACAGTCCTTGAGAGAGCCCCCTGAGAGTGAGGGTGTGTTGAGTACCATGGATGGAGCATGAGATGAGGGACACTGCATGATACACTGAGAGTGATAGAGGATGAGGTGGGAGGTGGGTGTCATCGCAGAGATAGGGAGAGTTTGAGGTGGGAGAGAAGTGACACTTCACCTGGCAGAGAGATTTCTGGAGATAATTCCTCCGCATGTTCACTGGGGGAGTGAGGGACTGGCACAGTCTGCTACCTTAGCCTCCTCCAAGCAAAGAGGGGGTCCTTCCTCTGTAACCTCTAGGTCCCTGCCCACAATGCATTTTCCCATTGCGCGTCATGTCTGAGGCAAATAGGGTGGCACGGTGGTTCAGTGGTTAGCATTGCTGCCTCGCAGCACTCGGGTTTTGGATTTGATTCCAGCCCCTGGCGACTATCTGCGTGGAGTTTGCATGTTCTTCCTGTGTCTGTGTGGGTTTCCTCTGGGTTCTCTGGTCTCCTCCCACAGTCTAAAGATGTGCAGGTTAGGGTGGATTGGCCATGTTAAATTTCCCATAATGTCCAAGGGTGTGCATGTTAGGGTGGATTGGCCATGCTAAATTGCCCATAGTGTCCAGAGATGTGCGGGCTAGGGTGGATTGGCCATGCTAAATTGTTCCATAGTGTCCAGGGATGTGTAGGTTAGGGTGGATTGGCCATGCTAAATTGTCCCATAGTGTTCAGGGATGTGCAGGCTAGGGTGGATTAACCAAAGCATAAGTGCAGTTGTTGGGATAAGGTCGGGGCCTGGGTCTGGCTGTGATGCTCTTTGATGGGTTGGTGCAGACCTGATGGGCTGAATAGCCTCTTCCTGCACTGCCAGGATTCTCTGATTCTAAATAGCTACAAATGCGCAGGGGTTATTAAACTGGAAAGGGTGCAGAAAAGATTTAAAGGATGTTATTGGGACTGGAGTGTTTGAGTTATAAAGAGAAGCTAGAAAGGCTGGCACTTTTTTTACCCTGGAGTACAGGAGGTTCGAGATTAGCCCGATAGAGGTATATAAAATCGTGAAGGGTCTGGATAGGGTGAATAGCCAAGATCTTTGCCCCAGGGTAGGGGAATCGAAAACTACATGGCCTAGGTTTAAGGTGAGAGGGGAAAGATTTAAAAGGGTCCTGAGAGGCAACGTTTTCACACAGAGGGTGGTGTGTGTCTGGAATGAGTTGCCAGAGGAAGTGGTGGAGGCTGGTACAATTACAGCATTTAAAAGGCATTTAAACAGGTACATTAATAAGGAAAGGTGTAGAGGGATAGGCAAATGGGACAAGTTCAGTTTTGGAAAACTGGTTGGCAAGGATGGGTTGGGCCGAAGGGCCTGTTTCTGTGCTGTATAACCCTATGGCAGCTCCACAATGCCAACACTTCACCCGCGCTCAATAACCTTTTCGTTATGGGATGCTAGTATATTCCACCATGATGTGGATTTTCGGCTTGTGTGAGGATTGGGCTAGTACTGAAACAGAGGGGCTGGGTGGGTGGTAAGCCTTTACAGAGACTTGCTTATATTTTTCTGTTTTCTCTCTCTCTCTCTCTCTGTGACTTTATCATTTTATCCCTTTGTCGCGGATCTCTCCTGTTTGCAGTAATTTGAGAATAAGAATTACACAGTGTACATCCCTGTCAGCTTTCTCTGCCCATCCTGAACGGTGTCGTACCTCACTCTCTGCATATAGGACCTCGATGGTCCTAACGAGACGGGCGGCGAGTATTTTGTTCGGACAATTGATTGTTCGGATAATCGATATGATCGTAAACAAGTGGCAATTTGAGTGCCGGTTATCTGAACATTTCTCAGTTAACCGACAGTCATGCCATAATACTGTTTAACTGATAACTGATCAATCGTATACAAGCAGTAATGTATCAGCGCCAGTCGTCCCAACATTTCTCGGTTATCTGGCTATAAACACCATAATGCCGTTAAACTGATAACTGAATGCTGAGTGGCCGAATGCTGTTTTTACAGGATCTTGAGAATGGTGTTCAGATAATTGATGTTCGGATAATCGAGGTTGTACTGTATATGCCACTGAAAATGTATTTTCCAACATCATACATGTAATAAGGCTGTCTGACAGGTAGAGATGGAGCATTATTGTATCTTTTAACCCTCCTTATGTTTTGTTCCAGAGAACTGTGTGATTGCTGGGTAGCATGCTGCAACAAGGGGCAAGAGGAATCCAGAGATGGATATGTTAACCCCATAACTTGGTGAGAGGCTTAAACCTTTGGACAATTACTAACCACCTGATTAAATCAGCAAAAGTGGCAGAATTTTAATGATCAGATTTTACATGAAGTGCATTCGATCAGTTTATCATCGTACAAAAGTCACATGACAAACTTATAGTCATTGAGTCATACAACGTGGAAACAGACCCTTTGGTCCATCTCGTCCGTGCTGACTATAATCCCAAACTAAACGAGTCCCACCTGCCTGGGCTTATCCCTCAAAACATTTCTTATTCATCTACTTATCTAAATGTCTTTAAACTGTACCTGCATCCACCACTTCCTCTAGAAATTCATTCCACACATGAAACACTCTCTGTGTAAAATAATTAGCCTTCACATCCTTCTCAAACCTTTCTCCTTTCTCCTGAGAAATATGCCCCCACCTGAGGGAAAATACACCTACTGTTCACTTTATCGATGCCCCTCATGATTTTGTAATTCTCTATAAGGTCATCCCTCAAGCTCCTCCGCACCAGTGAGAAAAGTCCCAGCCAATCCAGCCTCTGCTTATAACTCGAACCCTCTATTCTCAGTAACATCCTGGTAAATCTTTTCTGAGCCCTCTCCATCCTTCCTATGACAGGGGAGACCAGAACTGGACATAGTATTCCAGAAGAGGCCTCACAACATCCTGCACAACCTCAACATTAACGTCCCAACTCCTAGACTCAAAGGTCTGAGCAATGAAATGTGATTTGGGGCATGTCAGTCTCGCAATTGGGACATGGTCAGCCAGGTGGACCTCCGAGAATAGGAGTTCACTGATTGTGGCAGTTAACCCGGTCCAGTCAGGGAACCCTGGCTGACAGATATAAACAGGAGTGTCAGGGGCTCTGCTCACCCTCAGAGCCGGCTCTGTGCTTGCTGGGTCACAGAGTCATAGAGATGTACAGCATGGAAACAGACCCTTCGGTCCAACCCGTCCATGCTGACCAGATATCCCAACCCAATCTAGTCCCACCTGCCAGCACCCGGCCCATATCCCTCCAAACCCTTCCTATTCATATACCCATCCAAATGCCTCTTAAACATCGCAATTGTACCAGCCTCCACCACTTCCTCTAGCAGCTCATTCCATACACATACCACTCTCCTGGTGAAAAAGTGGCCCCTTAGGACTCTTTTATATCTTTCCCCTCTCACCCTAAACCTATGCCCAAAGGGGACTTGATGACAGGGTAGCAGCCTTTGTGGAATTATTTCAGACCGCATGATAAACTTTGTATTAAACAACTTCAGATATAGCTGGGGACCTGCAGGCAGAACTGTTGCTCCATTTTAATGCATTTTCGAAACCATTTATATGTCAGAACAGTTACCTCTATCTGTCTGTTTTAGGAGGTCATTCTTGTAACTCAGTCCAAGTGTGGTACTGGAAAAGCACAGTTGGTCAGGCCATAACCGAGGAGCAGGAGAGCCGACGTTTCGAGCACAAACCTTTCATCAGGAATCCCGATCATCCCTGACCAAGGACTTATGCCTGAAACGTCGACTCTCCTGCTCCTTGGATGCTGCCTGACCGGCTGCGCTTTTCCAGCACCACACTTTTGGACTCTGATCTCCAGCAGCTGCAGTCCTCGCTTTCTCCCATGTTTGTGCTTTGGTCACAAATTATCGTCTGACTCTCTCTGTCCCCAAGAATGAAACCTTTTGTGTTCTCTGAGCCCCGAGTCACATTAAAATAGCATTAATCCCATACAGCCACAGATCGAAAATATACGGTTTGCACTTGGGGCAGCACAGTGGCTCAGTGGTTAGCATTGCTGCCTCACAGCACCAGGGTTCCAGGTTCGATTCCAGCCTCATGTCTGTGTGGAGTTTGCACATTCTCCCCGTGTCTGTGTGGGTTACCTCCAGATGATCCGGTTTCCTCCCACAGTCCAAAGATGTACAGGCCAGGTGAATTGGCCATGCTGAATTGCCCATAGCATTTGGTGCATTAGTAAGAGGGAAATGGGTCTGGGTGAGTTACCCTTCAGAGGGTCGGTATGGACTGGTCGGGCCGAAGGGCCTGTTTCCGCACTGTAGGGAATCTAGAAAACCCCCTGAATTATTTTCATTTTGTCTAGCACCACAGGGCAGCAGCAGGCAAGGCATTTCAGGTGGACGTCAACAGGCAGCGGTAAGTCACAAGACGCGATCATCATGTAACTGTAGTGAGCACCTGAAATAGAAGCAGAAAGTACTGGAGAAACTCAGCAGGTCTGGCAGCTTCTGCGGAGAGAGAAACAAGGTTCGAGTTTGATAAGACCTTTTTGGACTCACAATGTTCATTTTGTCTTTCCCCCTCTGCACAGATGTTTCCAGACCTGCTGCAAGTATCTCCAGTGCTTTCTGGGTTTTATTTCACATCTCCAGCGTCAGCACCTATGTGCTTCAGTTGCATTGAGCAGCTGGTGTAATGGACACAAACACGGGGTTATGTTGGAGAAACTCAGCATTCATCGAGAGAGAAACAGAGTTAGCGTTTCGAGTCTGGTCTGACTCTTCTTCAGAACTCTAAGGCCATTTCTGGACCTCTGCATCCATTTCTGGTCGCCCTGCTATAGGAAGGTTGCCATGAAACTGGAAAGGGCACAAAAAGGATTTACAACCATGTAACCGAGACTAGAGTGTTTGAGTTATAAGGAAAGGCTGGTTAGGCTGGGACATGTTTCTGTAGGCTGTAGGAAGCTGAGGGGTGAACTTATAGAAGTTTATAACGTCATAGTGGCTCAGTGTGTAGCACAGCTGCCTCACAGTGCCAGGGACGTGGGTTCTATGCCAGCCTCAGGTGTCTGCGTGGAGTTTGCACATTCTCCCAGTGTCTGTGTGAGTTCCCTCTGGGTCTGCTCCGGTTTCCTCCCACAGTCCAAAGATGTGCAGGTTATGTGAATTGTCTGCTAAGTTGCCCCACAGTGTTCAGGGCTGTGTAGGTGAGGTGCATTAGTCAGAGGTAAATGTAGAGTAATAGGGTAGGGGAATGAGTCTGGGTGGGTTATTCTTCAGAGGGTTGGCGTGGACTTGTTGGGCCAAATGGCCTGTTTCCACAGTGTAGGGATTCTATGATAGATAAGGTGAATAGCAAAGGTCTTGTCCCCAGGGTAGGAGAGGAGAAAGATTTAAAATGGACCTGAGGGGCAACCTTTTCACACACACTGAGCGATGTGCATATGGAACAAAGTGCCAGAGGAAGTGGTGGAAGTGAGGACAACATTTAAAAGACATTTGGATAGGGATATGGATAGAAAAGGGTTAGAGGCACATGGGTCAAATGTGGGCAAATGGGACGAGTTCAGTTTGGGAAATCTGGAGGGCATGAACTTGTTCTATTTCCGTGCTGTACAACTCTAACCACTCCAGAACCGAGTTCTGAAGGAGAGTCATGTTGGGTTCAAAACATTAACTCTGCTTTTTCTCTCTCTGCAGATACTACCAGACCTGTTGAGTTTCTCCTGCATTCTCTGTCTTCGTTTCAGACATCTAGCATCTGCAGTATTTTGATGCACTTGATGGTTTATGAGAGTCAAGGTTTATTTATTTCCCCTAACGATGGGTGAAAGTGTCGTGAAGGTTCCGCCAGTGGGTCTGCTGTCCCCATTGTCGAGACAATTTAATGTTGTATTAATGTGGGTCATGAAAGATTCGTGTCCAGGGAAGTGAATCTTAGCTTCCAGCCTGGAGCCATTGATCAGCACCTGCACCTGCACCAGCACCTGCACCTGCACCTGTACCTGCACCAACACCTGCACCTGCACCTGCACCTGCACCTGCACCAACACCTGCACCTGCACCTGCACCTGCACCAGCACCTGCACCAGCACCTGCACCTGCACCAGCACCTGCACCTGCACCTGTACCTGCACCTGCACCAACACCTGCACCTGCACCTGCACAAACACCTGCACCTGCACCTGCACCAGCACCTGCACCAGCACCTGCACCTGCACATGCACCAGCACCTGCACCAGCACCTGCACCTGCACCAGCACCTGCACCAGCACCTGCACCTGCACCTGCACCAGCACCTGCACCTGCACCAACACCTGCACCTGCACATGCACAAACGCCTGCACCTGCACCTGCACCAGCACCTGCACCAGCACCTGCACCTGCACCTGCACCTGCACCTGCACCTGCACCTGCACCTGCACCAGCACCTGCACCTGCACCAACACCTGCACCTGCACATGCACAAACACCTGCACCTGCACATGCACCAGCACCTGCACCTGCACCTGCACCTGCACCTGCACCAGCACCTGCACCAGCACCAGCACCTGCACCTGCACCAGCACCTGCACCTGCACCTGCACCTGCACCTGCACCAGCACCTGCACCTGCACCTGCACCTGCACCTGCACCTGCACCTGCACCTGCACCAGCACCTGCACTGTTCTATTCTCTAGTCCAGGCTAATGCTGATGGAGCCAGAGGCTGATGCTCCTTCGTCCACAGTGTTAACGAAGAACCACTGTTCAGTCTGACTGGGCATGATGCATTTGGCTTATTCATTGAGAGGCTCAAGAGGAGAAGGGAGAGTGACAAAACAATATCCCCTCATCAGAATTCTATCAACACCAATAACACGAGATCAACCTCAGTGACCATTATACCAAAGTTAATACACTATTAACATTGCGGACGAACTGAACTGCAGTGGGCATATGATGGATATTGAGCATGATGTGCGCTCGAATTATTGAACATATCTCCCCCATCTTGACAAGATTGTTTTTTTTGTTCATTCGCTGGATGAGGGCACCATTGGCTAGCCCAGCATTTATTGAGCATCAGTAATTACTCCAGAGGGCAGTCAAGAGTCAATCACATTGCTGTGGGTCTGGAGTCACATGGAGTCCAGACCAGGTAAGGATGGCAGTTCCATTTCCTCAAAGGCCTTCGTGAACAATGTGGGTTTTCCCTAACGATGGATTTGAGGTCATTGTTAGACACTTAATTCCAGATTTTTATTGAATTCAATTGAAAAAATTCAAATTCCACCATCTGCTGGGGAAGGATTTGAACCTGGGTCACCCCAAAATTGCCTGGGTTTCTGGATTAATACCACGAGGCCATAACCTCCCCTGTTGTACAGCAGCCCCACCAAATTACACATGAGGTTCATGAAATGAGAATGTAGATGTTGTCATACAGAAAAAATATATGTTTCACAGGGAGTAGGTGGCATTTTTGTGTTTGCATACGTAGATGTTGGTTTATTTTAATCTCCGCTTGTGAATGATGGCAAGATGACAAGGCATTGGTAATCTGGGGTGGACAGGGAAATGGAGTTGAGGTCAGAGACATGAGCATTTCAAATGGCAGGAACCGTCTTGAGGGCCGAATGGCCTACTACTCCTACCTCAATATGATCCTATGATTCCCCAATGGCTGCTGAAGTTTCTTTTTCAGCCCCAATCAATGAACAGGGATAAGGACGCGAGGGCAGCAACATTTGGATAATGAAATAAATGGAAATTGAAGGGAAGTTGACCAATTGTTTTCAGCTGAAAGTTAAATTGCTTTCCTTTTTGTGCACAGATGCTGCTGTGGAACAGCCTGGACAAAACAAAACTTGTGAGATAAATCCAGGAACAAAATGCAAGTACAGTTTTCCGTATATTTATACATAGATTGGCAAACTTATATTTTGAAGTGAACTGATGTAGTCATACAACACGGAAACACACCCTTCGGTCAACCAGCCCGTAACAACCTTAATCCCAAACTAAACTAGTCCCACCTTGGCACATATCCCTCCAAACGTTCCTTATTCATTAACTTATCTAAATGTCTTATAAACATTGTAACTGTACCCACATCCACCACTTCCTCTGGAGTTTCAGTGCCCACACAAATAACCCTCTGTGTATAAAAGTTATCCCACATGTCCTTTTTAAATCTTTCTCCTCTCACCTTAGAAATGTGCCCCCTCATCGTGAAGCTCCCCCACCCTAGCAGCTGTACATGTTTTTGGAGCTTGGGTTGGGCTTCGTTGGAAAACGTAAGCCAGCTCAGGACTGGAATGTCAACTTGAAGACAAGGTGATTTCGTTGAAATGGCGGGCAACTGCAAAGCTGGGGTCTGGGGGATCTGTACAAGTCCATCAGGTTACACCTGAGACTGAGGTTAGGACCAATCCATCCTTGCAATGGGGTTTGCTAATGCTGTTGGTGGATAGTGCAGTAGAGGGGCCATGGATGTATGGAAGCCGTATACTGTAAGGGTAGCACATGCTGAAGCCATCATAACATTTAAGAAGTCCTTCGTCCTTGAATCACCGTCATGTACAAAGCGATGAGCTGGATAATGGGACTGGAGTAGGTCAGTGCTTGACTTGTATGGGTGCACAGGCAGAAAGGTCTCTTTTTATACTTTGAAGCCTTATGTCTATATGGCTGTAATAATTGGAATTCCTGAAACGTTCCTTGGAACGCTGTTTTCTAATGGGACTTCCGTGTGCTTTAGATATTTCCCTTTGTATCTTCAGCGTAATCTCCTTTATTTCCTGCAGCACCATCAAAGGCATTTCCCGTATATGCTGCAGTGAATAAGAAGAAACACAGGGGAAACGGTATGTATGGTCTTGGTTATTCCTACCCAAGTGCATGGGTGCCCATGTGACTGGGTGGCATGGTGGCTCAGTGGTTAGCACTGCTGCCTTACAGTGCCAGGGACCTGGGGTTCGATTCCACTCTCAGGTGACTGTCTGTGTAGAGTTTGCACGTTCTTTCCCGTGTCTGTGTGGGTTTCCTCCCAAAGATGTAGAAGTTAATCCACCCAAACCATTACTCTTAATTTATCCCTGACTAATGCATCTAACCGCACACCCCTGAACACTATGGCCAATTCACTCTGACCTGCACGTCTTTAAATGTGGGAGGGAACTTGAGCACCCAGAGGAAACCCACACAGACAGTTGCCCGAGGCTGGAATTAAACCTGGCTCCCTGGCACTGTGAGGTAGCAGTACTAAACATTGAGTTAAAAACAATGACTGCAGATACTGGAAACCAGATTCTGGATTAGTGGTGCTGGAGAAGCACAGCAGTTCAGGCAGCATCCAAGGAGCAGCGAAATCGACATTTCAGGCAAAAGCCCTTCATCAGGAATAAAGGCAGTGAGCCTGAAGCGTGGAGAGATAAGCTAGAGGAGGGTGGGGGTAGGGAGAAAGTAGCATAGAGTACAATGGGTGAGTGGGGGAGGGGATGAAGGTGATAGGTCAGGAAGGAGAGGGTGGCATCCACTAATATCATTTATTGTATCCGTTGCTCCCGATGCGGTCTCCTCTACATTGGGGAGACTGGATGCCTCCTAGCAGAGCGCTTTAGGGAACATCGCCGGGGCACCCACACCAATCAACCCCACTGCCCCATGGCCCAACATTTCAACTCCCCCTCCCACTCTGCCGAGGACATGGAGGTCCTGGGCCTCCTTCACTGCCGCTCCCTCACCACCAGACGGCTGGAGGAAGAACACCTCATCTTCCGCCTCGGAACACTTCAACCCCAGGGCATCAATGTAGACTTCACCAGTTTCCTCATTTCCCCTTCCCCCACCTCACCCTAGTTCCAAACTTCCAGCTCAGCACTGTCCCCATGACTCGTCCGGACTTGTCCTACCTGCCTATCTCCTTTTCCACCTATCCACTTCACCTTCTCCTCCCTGACCTATCACCTTCATCTCCTCCCCCACTCACCCATTGTACTCTATGCTACTTTCTTCCCACCCCCACCCTCCTGTAGCTTATCTCTCCACGCTTCAGGCTCACTGTCTTTATTCCTGATGAAGGGCTTTTGCCCGAAACGTCGATTTCATTGTACCTTGGATGCTGCCTGAACTGCTGTGCTCTTCCAGCACCACTAATCCAATACTAATCATTGAGATACCGTGGTATGTTAACCTCCATACTGATGGGATTGGTGTACGGGAGCAGGGAGGTCTTGCAGCAATTGTACAGGAACCTTGGTGAGACCACACGTGCAGTTTGAGTCTCCCTGTCTGAGGAAGGATGTTCTACCGATAGAGGGAGTGTAGTGACTGATTCTTGGACAGCAAGGCTGACATAGGGTGAGCGAATGGTTCAGGAATTTATAGAATGAGAGTGGAGTGTAATTGAGACCTATCAAATTCTAACAGGACTAGACAAAGGATATACAAGGAAGAGTGCTCCCAATGACTGGGGAGTCCAGAACCAGGGGTCACAGTCTAACGACATGGTGTCGGCCATTTTGAACTTAGATACAGAGAATGCCTTCACCCAAAGCCTGTGGAAATCTGGGCCACAGAAAGCAGTCGAGGTCAAAACTTTGAATGTATTTAAGAAGGGGGTTAGGTAACATTCCTGCAGCTGAAAGAATCAAAGTGTATGGGGAGAGGGGGGAACAGGGGACGGAGTTGTATGATCAGCCATGACCACACTGAATGGCAAATCTGACTCAAAGGGCCGAATGGCCTACTCATAGTTCCATTTTCTATGTTTCTATAAAATAATAAACCAGGGTGTGGTTCAATTTTTGATCTCGCTACCACCAGAAAAACTTTGATTTTTTTTAAATTCACTAACAGGACGTCGCTAGCTGGGCCAGGATTTTATTGCCCGTCCCTAGTTGCCTGTTAAGAAGGTGGAGGTGAGCTGCTTTCTTGAACTGCTGCAGTCCATGAGCTGTAGGCTGACCCATCATCATTTCTTTCTTGAGACTTTGTAGCGACTGATACAACTGAGAGACTTGCTGGGCCTTTTCTGAAGGCAACTGGGAGTTAGCTACATTGCTGTGGGTCTGGAGTCACATGTAGGCCAGACCAGGTGAGGAACATTAGTCAGCCAGATAGGTTTCTTTGACAATTGACAGTGGTTTTATGGTCATCTGTAGATTCCTAATTGCGTTAACATTGAATTCAAACGCCCCCCCACCCTTCGCCATAGCAGTATTCAAACCTGAGTCCCCAGAGCATTATCTGGGTCTCTGGATTAACAGCCAAGCAATAATACCAGTAGGCCATCATCTCCCCTTAAAAAGACATGAGGGAGGAAGGATGAAAGGTCATATAACTCGAGTGAGATGGATTACAGTGGAGGGGCACTTGGGTGAAGCCTGAAAACTCTGAATCTCATGGAGCAGTGCTGCAATCTCCTACAGGAGGGAGAGAAAAGGCACATTTGTGTACAATACATTTTCCTCAGTATCAGATGCTGTCAGTTATATTCAGAGACTAAAAAGCCTGGCCTTAGTGTTTAATCTTTGTTTTGCAGAGACTGTTAACCTTGGAAAAGGTCCACCTGCCTCCAAGGTAGGAGCTTAAAGTTGTGATATAACCTGCAGAAGATGTGTTAAGTTGACAAAGGACACTGGTGTCGGTCTATTTTTACAGCAAGCCTAGTTATCTTTACCCATGTTCCATGATCCTCTTTGATATGTTGAGAGGTACCGACACAATTGACTGCGGTGAGGCCTAAGGTTAGACCAATCCTGGGTGGACATTCTGTGTTCCTGACATTACTCTCATCTTGCTGCCAAGTTTTGTAACATCCCTTAAGCAGCAGTAAACCAAACGGTGAGGAACAGGTAGACAATAAGACCGTAAGAAATAGGAGCAGCCAGAGGTCATTCGGCCCCTCAATCCTGCGCCACCATTCAAATGGGTCATTGGCTGGTCACGTACTCTCTCCAGCCCTTTCCCCATGACCCTTAAAGATCCAAGTGATTAAGAATCTATATAACCTATAGGGGAGGAAACTGCCATCGTTACCTGGTCTGGCCCACATGTGACGCCCGGCCTATAGTAATATGGTTGACTCTTAACTGCCCTCTGGGTAATTAGGGATGGGCAATAAATACTGGTCTAGCCAGTGACACCCACGTCCCCATAATGAATAAAAATGCCTCAGCCTTAAACATACAGAAATACTCTGCCCCCCCACAGGTCTCTGCAACAAGGAGTTCCAAAGATTCACAACCCTCTGAGAGAAGACGTTCCTCCTCATCTCAGTCTTAAACTTGCGTCCATTTATTCTGGGACTGTGCCTTCTGGTCCCAGACTCTCTCGTGGTGGGAAATAGTGCTGACCCTGGAAAAGCCCCTTAAGAATCCTATGTATGTTTCAGTGAGATCACCTCTCATTCTTCCCAATCCCAGTGAGTAGAGCTCTCATCTCTTTAATCTTTGCTGACAAGATCCGACTGATCAAGAATCTAGTTAATCTATAGGGAAGGAAACTGTCATCCTTACCTGGTCTGGCCCACTTGTGACTCCAGACCCACAGTAATATGGTTGACTCTTAACTGTCCTCTAGGTAATCACAAGCCAGTCTCTCCATACCTGGGATCATCCGAGTGAACACAGTGAGGTAGCTCAGTGTTCAGCAGGAATGGGGGTAAGTGTAATGCATGAATTTCAGTCTTGTATCAATGGATTGATTTCATGTTGCCTGTTTACCACAGTGTGATAGGGGGGTGGTGTAACAGCGTCTGTGGGATATTGAATTGAGTTGCCGGATCTTTGACGATAGTCCAAGTAATATTAATCCATTTGCTTTTCAGCTGAGTGAACCTCCCTATCATTATATCGACCTGCAACATCCAGACACTGGCTCCAAAACCAACGATGTAATTCCCATCAAGCATTCACCCCAATATATTTCTCTGAAATTCTAACCACCGGGATGTGTTCACCAGTCCCTGTTTGTGTATTATCTCTGTTGCACCTCTCTCTTTGAAATTTGCATGATACTCCAGGACCATTTCTGATCCGTGGATGTCGTCAGAATTCCTTCACCTGCCTCTACCACATTCTTGCCTGAGCCATGAATACCCGCGCCCTCACTCTCTCCTACTTATGGAGTGTGGAAGCCAGCCATTCGGCCCATCCAGTCCACACTGACCCTCTGAAGAGTATCCCATTCAGACCCACTCCGCTACATTTCCGGTGGCTAATCCATCTAATCTACACATCCCTGGATACCATTGGTAGTTTAGCATGGCCAATCCACCTGACCGGCATGTGTTTGGACCGTGAGAGGAAACCAGACCACTCAGAGGAAACTCACACAAACAGAGGAAGACTCCTGCACACAGTCCACATTTGTTGGCTTCTTTAAAAAGAAACCACAGACGTTACTGGAGAAACTCAGTGAGTCAGGCAGCAACGGTCAGGAGAAAACAGAATTTTGAGTCCAGTGGCTCCTCACTGTCTCCGGACTCCTTTCCCCACCTCTCATGCAATGCTTTGGCACACACTCCTTAAGGCTTGTCAATCGATCCCAATTCGTGGAAGGTCCCTGACAAAATGGGTTTCTGTCTGAGTTTTAAAATAAAACCCACATGACACACATGAGGGTTACCTCAGATTACAGCAGGATCTTGACCGGATGGGCCAATGGGCTGAGAAGTGGCAGATGGAGTTTAATTCAGATAAATGCGAGGTGCTGCATTTTGGGAAAGCAAATCTTAGCAGGACTTATACACTTCATGGTAAGGTCCTAGGGAGTGTTGCTGAATAAAGAGATCTTGGAGTGCAGGTTCATAGCTCCTTGAAAGTGGAGTCGCAGGTAGATAGGATAGTGAAGAAGGCTTTTGGTATGCTTTCCTTTATTGGTCAGAGTATTGAGTACAGGAGTTGGGAGGTCATGTTGCGGCTGTACAGGACATTGGTTAGGCCATTGTTGGAATATTGCGTGCAATTCTGGTCTCCTTCCTATCGGAAAGCTGTTGTGAAACTTGAAAGGGTTCAGAAAAGATTTACAAGTGTGTTTCCAGGGTTGGAGGATCTGAGCTATAGGGAGAGGTTGAATAGGCTGGGGCTGTTTTCCCTGGACTGTCAGAGGCTGAGGGGTGACCTTATAGAGGTTTACAAAATTATAAGGGCATGGATAGGATAAATAGGCAAAGTCTTTTCCCTGGGGTCGGGGAGTCCAGAACTAGAGGGCGTAGGTTTACGGTGAGAGGGGAAAGATATAAAAGGGACCTAAGGGGCAACATTTTCACGCAGTGGGTGGTACGTGTATGGAATGAGCTGCCAGAGGAAGTGGTGGAGGCTGGTACAATTGCAACATTTAAGAGGCATTTGGATGGGTATATAAATAGGACGGGTTTGGAGGGATATGGGCCGGGTGCTGGCAGGTGGGACTAGATTGGGTTGGGATATCTGGTCGGCATGGATGGGTTAGACCGAAGCATGTTTCCATGCTGTACATCTCTATGACTCTATGACATCCCAAAGCAATTTCTGGTTGATCAGGGATGACCCATGTGCCTTGAACCAGAAACTTGGCCTGTTCTGGGGAATGGCCCTGCCACGCTGAGTGAGACCATTTCCTGGTCGGGGAGACAGATCAGATATTGTTGGACACAAATCGATGTGTGTTTTTAGCTCTGTATTGACCAATTCCAGCGACAGTAGCAGATGGAGGGAAACAGATGTGAAATGGCTCTTGTCCTCCAAGCGGGTCGTGTTGGGAACTGCAGGGTTTCTGATGAGCAGCAGAGGGCACCTGTAGCTCATCAACTTCTCATTGATCTGCAGTACACCAGCTCTGCTGTGTCGTTGTTTATGGAAATTCTCTTCATGAATATTTAGATTAGATTCTAATTAGGGAATCTCCTACAGTATGGAAACAGGCCCTTCAGACCAACAAATCCACACCGACTCTCTGAACACTAACCCATTCAGGCTCATTTCCCGACCCTATATTTACCCCAACTAATGCACCTAACACTATGTGTTAATTCACCAGGACTGTGGGAGGAAACTGGAGCACCCAGAGGAAACCCCACACAGACACGGGGAGAATGTGCAAACTCCACACAGACAGTCACCCCGAGGTGGGAATCGAACCCGGTTCCTGATGCTGTGAGGCAGCAGTGCTAACCACTGAGCCACCGTGCCACCCCAAGTTTAATGCCCAGTTTCACTAGGTGACCCCCAAAAAATGGCCAAATAAAAGGAACAAACTGGAAGAAGGTGTACCCACAATTGGGTAAAACTCAAAGCTTGCAGGTTCAGTGGAGTCTCAGTAACCTGTGTAAACAATCTTGTGTTAATCTGTGGAATAAAAGTGTGTTCATTTGGGTAAAAAATGTGAATCAATCTGTGCAAACTCTTTAATTTGAGAAAAAGCCTGTGCAGATCTGGGCAAAAATGTGGCATCAGTTTGTACAAAGAATGTGGGTGAAGTTGTGCAAATGTCTTGTGTCAGTTTGTGTTGTGAGTGTGTGCCCAGGGGCTGCCCAGGGTTTGAATCTGCAGCTTTGTGTCTGTGTGTATTCCCAGGCTGGGTCCAGTGACAGGAGATGGGGGTAAGGACAGGGACAGAGTGGGACAGCCCTGGTCTAACCCTGCTGCTTTCTCCCAGGCCCCACCCCCCTCAAATCCACAAAGATGACGGTTGGTGTGTTCCATACCTGTGACCTGTGGGAGGTGTGTTCCAGGTAATGGAACTGGGAGCTGACTGGATGAGCTGGGATTTGGGAGGAGATGGGATTTGAGTGACAGACATGGAGGGAGGGAGACGTATTTAAACCTGGCTCAGGCAGCCGTGAGCCTTTTGCCGTGTGGAGTGACCAAGGGGGGGTATTAGGGTTTTACTGTCTCTCTTGCTCTGTCTGTGAAAATGTGGGTTGTGTTTGAATGTCATCCTGTTTTGGATCTTAAAGCTTCCCCAGAGAGAGAGATAGAGACCATGGAGAGGGAGCTGGGACCAGGCTCTGTCCCTGATGGGGGACACATGCACAGAGAGAGAGAGAGAGAGAGAGAGACAGAGACAGAGACCATGGAGAGGGAGCTGGGACCAGGCTCTGTCCCTGAGGGGGGACACATGCACACAGAGAGAGAGACAGAGACAGAGACAGAGACCATGGAGAGGGTGCTGGGACCAGGCTCTGTCCCTGATGGGGGACACATGCACAGAGAGAGAGAGAGAGACAGAGACAGAGACCATGGAGAGGGAGCTGGGACCAGGCTCTGTCCCTGATGGGGGACACATGCACAGAGAGAGAGAGAGAGAGAGACAGAGACAGAGACCATGGAGAGGGAGCTGGGACCAGCTGGAATGGTGAAGATGTTCTCCTTCCCCTCTCCATGTCTCTCCTTGCCTCATCTGTGTTTCTACCTCTCTTTTCCCTTCCATCTCTCTTTCCTTTCCCATGTCTATCTCTGTTTCACTATCTCTCTCTGTCTGTGTGTCTGTCTCTCTCTCTCTCTGTGTTCTGTGTGTGTGTCTCTTTTTCTCTGTGTTCTGTGTGTGTGTGTGTCTCTCTCTCTTTCTGTGTGTGTGTGTCTCTTTCTGTGTGTGTGTGTGTCTCTGTGTGTGTGTGTGTGTCTCTTTGTGTGTGTGTGTGTGTCTCTCTCTCTCTCTTTCTCTGTGTGAGTCTCTCTCTTTCTCTGTGTGTGTCTCTCTCTCTCTCTGTATGTCTTTCTGTGTGTGTGTGTGTGTGTGTCTCTTTCTGTGTGTTCTGTGTGTGTGTCTCTCTCTCTTTCTATGTGTGTGTGTGTGTGTGTGTGTTTCTCTCTCTGTCTGCCCCCTGTGCTTGTCCTCCAAGTGTGTCAGTGGCTGGGAGATATTGGGAAAGGGGCTATTTATGTCAGAGATACCCTCCCACCCCCCCTTGCTGAGCTCTCCCCTGGGCCGGGGTGTGGGAGGGGTACATAAGTCCTTATGGACCGCGCCCCCATCCCCATTTGCTGCATAGCAAGATCCCAGTCCCACAATCCCAGGTGGACATTCAGCCCATCGTGTCTATCTCCGCCCCCCCCATTAAATGCCCCATGTCCTGCCCCCACCCCCGGACTCCCTTCAGGTCTTGCCCCTGAAAGGCCTCTCATTGAACTCCCCCCTGCTCCTGACAGAGAACTCTCATCCCTGATACCCCACTGTGGCCCCACCCAGAGAGCAGACACTCTCTCTGACCTTTTGACTGAGAGCGGTCGGCACAGCAAGATCCCATCTCCAGCTGTTCCCTGTAGCACCCTCTTTCTCCACCCCCCCCACCAAACACTGAGGGAGGGGCTTTACCCATCACCTCCTGCTCCTCAGTTTGCACCAAATATTTCTGACCCACCCCCCCCCCCACTAAGATGTTGTCTGTCCCCCCAATTTGGCAGCCCCTCACCCAATACCCCCCATGCCAATGTCTTATTTCCCCCTCCTTCCCCCCCTCCCGTGTACCTTTACACCCCTCCACATCCCGCCTGCCAAAACACTCCTCACCACCACCCCCAAATCAAATTCCCCCCTCCCCTAGTTTCTCCCCTGATCCTGAAGTGCCCACAATTTAGCATCTCGCAATCCTTCACCCCTCCCCAAATCGTATCCCCACCTCATGTTTTGCTCCCCTCCTGGTTGGCACCCAGATTTGGAAGGGGGTGGGGGGTTAAGGATCAATACTGGGCCTGTGCCCTCATTTTGTAACCCCTCCTCTGATTTTATGCCCCTTCCCAAGTTTTGGCCCCTGCACCAATTATATGACCCCCTTCCGCATTTGTCACCCCCTGCATTTTGCCTCCACCCCCCCCCAGAGTGTAAGCCTCTTTTTGTCCATGACCCTCCCTTCCATTATCCCCCCACCCTCCATGTCCTCTATACCCCCTCCCTCCCCCCTGCTGAGCCCCACCCCTGGGCTTTGGGTAAATGAGTCTAAGTGGCCTGTGAGTGCACCCCGCCCCCAACACCATCGACGTACAGCAAGATCCCAGTCCCAGATTCCCTCACACCCCAGGAAGAGGACATTCGGCCCAGCGTGCCTAGCCCCTCCTGAAGTGAGAGGGGTCCTGTCCTGTTCTCCTCAGGGCTTGCCCCCAAATAGCCCCCCCATCAAATCATCGTTTCCTGTGGGCACTTCTTCTCCCTGTTACCCCCCATCCTGACCAACCCACACAGACAGCGTGTGAGGAGGCTGGCCGTGGGGGGGCACAGCAAGATCCCAGTCTCCCGTCACCTCTCCCCTCTCTGAGAAAGGGGCTTTATCTGATTCCCCCGCACAGTCTGACCCTTCCCCAAATATTCCCCCCAATTACGGTATTGTATCTGTGCTACCCCCCCAATAAATACCTCCCAACCCCAGCACGGCCTCCTGTCTAAATGCCCCCTCCCAGTGTAGCTTTATTCCCCTCCCACCACTAACCTCCCCAATAGACACTCCCTCCGTTCCCCCTCCCCCATATTTTATGCCACCCCTGTGCCCACTCTTGTATGTCTCTGTTTTGCCCCCCAATAATGTTGCCCCCTGCCAATTGTGCTCAGAACTGAGGGCAGAGTCAAAAATGAGGGGGTGGGGTAGTGGGGAAGAAGGGAAATATCATTATACTCATTTTGTTTCCCCCCTTTTTTTCTGCTCTCCCCAGGTTTTGTACCTGCCCCAACTCAGCAACTTCCACCACCCTAACCCCATCCCCATTTTCCTGCCCCTGCATTTCTGCCTGTCCCTGGACTTTTCGCCCTTCCCCTAACCCAACTCTTGCACTTTCCCCCAAACATTTTGCCCCCTTAATACCTTGTCCTGCTCTAATTGCCCCTCCCTCAAACTGCCCCTGTACCAATATGCTCTCCTCGCCACTCCCACTGGATATAAATGCCCCCATGGGTCTCCATCATCCACAATTGCCCACCCCTTTTACCCCCTCACCGAGTCCTAGCCCCTGGGCTGTAGGGGGTGGGGTCAGAGGGAGGATGTGCACTGACTGACTGGCCTTTTGACTGTGTGTCTCTTCATGCACAGCAAGATCCCAGGCTTCCCCCAGCCACCCTGCTCAGTGAGAAAGGGGCTTTATCTCTCCCACCCCCACCCACCGTTTGGACAACAATGGGAGACACAGAGAACAGCAAGATCCCACGGTGTTAACAGCATGTACCGCACCAAGTGTTACTGAGGCCAAATCTAACCCAAGGGGCAAGAACAGCAAGACGGGGGAGGGACGGAGGGAGGGACAGAGAGGGAGGTGGAGGGAGAGAAAGCAAGCAAGGTGAGGGACAGAGACAGAGGGAGGGACACAGACAGAGAGAGCGAGCCAAGGACAGAGAAAGATCCCAGGGAGAGAGAGAGACAGACAGACAGACAGACAGAGGACAGAGCTGCTGGGAGAGAGAGAGAGAGAGAGAGACGGAGAGGGAGAGACACAGTGTGAAACCAGGGAAAGAGAGAGAGAGAGAGAAAAACACCGAGGCAGAGCCAGCAAAGGACAGAGAAAGATCCCACGGAATTAACTTCCCTGGAGAGAAACAGAGAGCAGACCAGAGAGAGTGTAAAACCCAGGGAGAGAACAGGACAGAGAGAGAGAACAAAACACCCAGGGGAAAGACATAAGGACAGAGGGTGAGAGAGAGAAAAGGGCAGACACAGGGAGGGAGGGAGAGAAAGTAAAAGTCAGGGAGAGAAAGAGGGAGAGAAATCCCAAGGAGAGACAGACAGCCAGAGAGAGAGACACAGAGAGAGAAAAATCCAGGGAGAGAGAGAAATCGAGGGAGAGAATGAGGAAAGAGCAGCCACAGAGAGAGAGAGAGAGAGATACAACAGACAGCTCATGAGAGACGGGGAGGGGGTGATGGTATTAAACAGATAGAATGATCCTCAGGCAGGAACAGCAAGATCCCACAGGGCTGACAGGGAGAGGTGGGGGTGGGGAGGGAAAGGTGCAGATTGAACATTTCAACAGTTCCTGGGAACAAGGGAGGGCCCAGAGATCTGTAGGAGGGGAATGTACAGGGGAATGTGAACAGGGTGGAGTTGGGAAGGATGGGGATTAAAGGAATGTTGTGGGATAGACAGAGAGAGAGTTGGGAACACAGAGGTAGAGATGGGAGCTGGAGTGAGAGAGGGAGGCAGTGACATCTGTGGGATCAGACTGTGCAGCAACTCCCTCTCCATCTTTTTGCCCCTTTGCCCAGCCCAGAACTCGGCCCAGAGACGGCCTGAACTCCGCAATTCCTTTCCCCGATGTGTGTCTGTGTGTGTGTGTGTGTGTGTGTGTTTGGGGGTGTGTGTGTGGGTGTGTTTTTGTCTGTGTGTGTCTGTGTGTGTGTGAGTGGGTGTGTGGTGTGTGTGTGTAAGTGTCTGTGTGTGTGTGTGTGTGTGTGTGTGAGTGACAGTGTGTGTGTGTGTGAGTGTCTGCGTGTGTGTAAATGAACGACAAGAAGATGGGACAGTTTCTGATTATTCTCTCTCTCTCTCTCTCTCTCGCTGTCTCACTTCCTCTCTCTCTCTCTTGCTGTCTCACTCTCTCTCTCTCTCTCTCTCTCTCTGGTTCTGGCTCTGGTCTGATGATTCCTGGGGGCAGAAATGAATTGATTCCCTCTGTCTCTGCACCGTCCCGAGTTTCAGCTCCTGGATCCAAACCCCTCCTCGGAGCGGAAGGGGACAGACTGAGAAAGGAACTAAAAATCGATTTGAAATAAAATAGATCAGTGACACCAAAAGCACAGCAAGATCCCACTGCTCTCTGCCTTCCCCAGTCTCCCACTTTACCCTGATTTGGAGATGCCGGTGTTGGACTGGGGTGTACAAGGTTAAAAATCACACAACACCAGGTTATAGTCCAACAGGTTTAATTGGAAGCACTAGCTTTCGGAGCGCTGCTCCTTCATCAGGTGGTTGTGGAGTACACAATTGTAAACACAGAATTTATAGCAAAAGTTTACAGTGTGATGTGACTGAAATTACTCATTGAAAAATACCTCGATTGTTTAAGTCTCCCATCTGTGAGAATGACCGTGGTCGTTTCACTTGTTTCACATGTAAATCACAAAATTGTTTTAAAAGTTACATTCTCAGGTTAACTGGAACAATTGCTATCAGCCCAGATAATATGTTAAGATGTCGAAGGTGTTAGCCCTCTGTGTTCCCTGTCTGTGCCACAATGTTTAGACTAATTCTAATCTAAAAAGTGAGTTAACCAGTTTTCCTAAACCGAGCCAGTCCCATTTGCACTTTTCCTATCCTCACAACGATCCTAATGTCTTTTAAATGTTGTAATTGTATTCGCCTCTATCACTTCCTCTGGCAGCTTCTTCCATACATGCAGCACACTCTGTGTTCAAAAGTTGCCCCTCAGGTCCTTTTTAAATCATTCCCCCTCCCCTGAAGCATTTGCCCTTCATTATTATATATCCCTCTGTAAGGTCACCCCTCAGCCTCCTGTGCTCCAGGGAAAAAAGTCCCAGGCTCTCCTTACAACTCTAGCCTTCCAGACTTGGAAACAGTGGGATTGGGGGGAGAAAGTACCCAGCACGGACCAACTCAAGGTTCCCATGTGTTCTAAAAGATGGGAGAGAATCAGACAAACGCTCTCACAGTGACCGACAGTCAGGAAGGGACTGAAGGGTATTTGGATTTCCAAATGGCACCAGATCAGGACAGGCTTAGATTGTGAAACAGATTTGACACAGATTGATTGGAAAGTAAATTGTGAAGAGGAGGTACGGGGTTTTTCAACTTCAGAGACAAAGCCCAGCAATGAAGCTGAAGTACAAAGGGATCTGGGAGTGCTCGCCCAGGATTCTCTAACAATCAACTGGAAGGTGGAGTCCGTGATTAAGGAAGTGAATGTAATGTTGTCATTTATCTCAGGAGGGTTGGAATGTAAAAGCAGCTTCTGAGACTTCCTGAAGTTCTAGTTAGGCCCCATTTAGAATACTGTGTCCAATTTTGGGCCCCACCCCTCAGGAAGGACACACTGGCACTGGAACGTGTCCAGTGGAGATTCACACGGATGATCCCTGGAATGGGAGACCGAACACACGATGAACGGCTGAGGATCATGGGATTGTATTCATTAGAGTTTTGAATGTTGAGGGGAGATCGAAGAGAAACTTACAAGATAATGCATGGCTTAGAACGGGGGGACACTGGGAAGCTGTTTCCGTTCGGAGGGGAGACTAGGACCGATGGGCACAGCCTTTAGAATTACAGGGGGTCAATTTAGAAAGGAAATGAGGAGACTTTTCTTCAGCCAGTGAGTGGTGGATCTGTGGAATTCATTGCCATGGAGTGCAGTGGAGGCTGGGACATCTCTCCAAGGCAGAGATTGATAAATTCTTGATCTCTCAAGGAATGAAGGGCTATGGGGAGAGTGCGGGTCAGTGGAGTTGAAATGCCCATCAGCCATGATTAAATGGCGGAGTGCCGTCAATGGGCCGAATGGCCTTACTTCCACCCCTATGTCTTCTGGTCTCAATTGAACATGCTGGTGCAGTTAGGAGGACAAATAATGCAGAAGCAGATCTTACCAGGGATTGGAGGAAGAGAGTGAGGAAAAGGCATCAGGTTATTACAGCCTGCAGTGAAACTTGACCAGGGACCAATTCTGTTTTGCTGCAAACAGTTCCAAACGTGTCTGAGCCTGGAGCTCCCTCCAATCTGAAAGCCGCATTAACCTCTGCCCTGTATTCTGTCTCTGAGCCGATGGTGTATCCGTTCTGTCACTGACCCTTTAGTCCCACAGGGTCAATGTTTCTCTCGGTCCCAATTGGAGACCTTCTCTCATCCACGTGAAAGAATTAGACCCTGAGCATTCCACTGACACTGTCTCCCATCAATCTTCATGGGATCCCCATGGCAGAGGGTAAAGAGCAAGGAAGGCCTTGCTGTGAGGGTTTTACTGAAACACCATCAGGAATCCTGGGGACCATGTCCCTCCCCAGACCGAGTGTAAACAGCCTCTGCAAACACACATCCCATTCTCAAGATGGAGCAATGTCTGACTGAAAACAGAGACTGTTGTGCTTCCCTGATACAGTCCCAGAGAGTTCTCAGGGTGAGATGTTCTGGAGGACATTGAACTGAAACAGAGAAGCCAGGAGCAGGAGGAGGCCATTCAGCCCCTCTGACCCTGCTCTCCCATTCAATACAATGACGGCTGATCCTCTATCTCGACGCCACATTCTCTCCATACCCCGTGATGTTTTAATCTGGAAAAGGATCATCAGGCTCCTTCCTGAATATATCCAGGGAGTTATCCTCCACACTTTCACACATTCAGACCCAGGGAGGTTTTGTCCCTGAGGGAGGGCAGGTTCAAATCTGCAGGAAGAATAGAAAAAGCAGAACGCTTCTGTTTAAAGTGGTGAGAAAACCTGAAATTAATATCTAGGGGGTTCAGCTGATCTTGTGCACCTATGTCAGAGAGTTAACCCAATGATAGTGTCAGGAAATAGGAGGACAAGCATTATTTCAATGTAAGGGGACTAACAGGGAAGGTGGATGAACGCAGGGCATGGTTAGGAACATGGGGCTGGGATATCACAGTGATTACAGAGACATGGTTCAGGGATGGACAGGACTGGCAGCTTAATGTTCCCTGATACCAATCCAATAGGGTAGGATAGGAAGGTGGGGGGGCAAGACAGGGGAGGGAATGGCATTGTTGATCAGGGATAATATCACGGCTGTACTTGGGGAGGATATTCCTGAGAATACATGGAATGACATTATTTGGGTGGAGCTGAGAAATGAGAAAGAGATGATCACTTTATTGGGATTGTATTATAGACTGCAGGAGGAAGTGAGGACTGAAGGTGCTGGAGATCAGAGTCGAGAGTATGGTGCTGGAAAAGCACAGCAGGTCAGGCAGCATCCAAGGAGCAGGAGAATCGACGTTTCGGACGTTTCACTTTCCTGATGAATAGATTATGCCCGAAAAGGCAATTCTCCTGCCCTTCGGATGCTGACTGACCTGCTGAGCTTTTCCAGCACCACACTCATGTACTATACCCTTATTCAGCAGGAAATCGAAGTGTCAGTGAGGGAGCACTTTGGAGCCAGCGAACATAATTCTATAATTGTATTAGTTTTAAAACAACGATGGAAAAGGATAGGCTGGATCTAAAAGTTAAAGTTCTAAATGGGAGGAAGGCCAATTTTGACGGTATTAGGCAAGAACATTCAAAAGTTCAGTGGGGAGTAGGGGCAGGGATGATTTGCAGATAAAGGGATGGCTGGAAAATGGGAAGCTTTCGAAAATGAGACGATGAGAGTCCAGAGAGAATATGTTGCTGTTCGGGAGAATGGTCAGGAAAGGTAAGGTATAGGGAAAGCTGGATGATGGGAGATAGTGAGGTTTTGGTTTAGAAAAGAAACACATGTCAGGGATAGATAGCAGAAATCGAATTAATCCTTGGAAGAGTATAATGGCAGCAGGAGTATCCTTAAGAGGGAAATCAGGAGGGCAAAAAGGGGACATGAGATAGATTTGGCAAATAGGGTTAAGGAGAATTCCCAAGGGATTGTATCAATACATTAATGACAAAAGGGTAACTAGGGAGACAATAGGGCTCCTCAAAGATCATCAGGGCAGCCTATGAGTGGTACTGCAGGAGATGGGGGTTGATATTAAATGAGTATTTTGCATCAGTGTTTACTGTGTTTTCAGAGTGGAGGCCTGTGACCAGTGATGTGCCACAAGGAGCAGTGCTGGGTCCACTGCTTTTTATCACTTATATAAATGGTTTGGGTGTGAATGCAGGAGGTATCGTTAGTAAGTTTGTAGATGACACCAGAATTGGAGGTGCAGTAAACAGCGAAGAAGGTTAGCCCAGAGTACAACGGGATCTTGATCAGAGGGGCCGATGGGTCAAGGAGTGGCAGGTGGAGTTTAATTTAGATCAATGTGAGGTGCTGCATTTGGAAAGGCAAGTCAAGGTGTTATACACTTAATGGTCAGGTCGAGGGGAGTGTTGCTGAACCAAGAGACCTTGGCATGCAGCTTTATAGCTCCTGGAAAGTGGAGTCACAAGCAGATAGGATAGTGAAGAAGGCATTTGGTATGCTGTCCATTATTGGTCAGAGTATTGAGTATAGGGGTTGGGAGGTCACATTGCGGCTGTACAGGACATTGGTTCGACCACTTTGGAATATTGTGTGCAATTCTGGATGATGTCACGGAAATGTGAAGCACAGGCATTCCCCAAGCAGAGACGCTGAGATCAACTCAGTTTAAATCTCCATCAAACGTATCCCACACCCAGACACAAACAACCTCTTGACTGGGCTACAACAGGGTCGGTATATCACTGGCTCTGTATTCTCAACTGGAACTGTACTCTTCCACAAATTCAGCACCGAGTTCTTTGTTTGATTCTCTCTGTTCTGCTGTCATTCTCTGATGGATTCCTGGTTCTGAATGTCCTCATGAACAGACGTTCTAATTCCACGGGCCATGTCCTGCTCCTGAACACAGCGTCTGATTTCATTGCGGTGTGTGATACAGGAGCCCCTTGATGTCAGGGGGAGGTCAGTTTCTCTCGGGTACAATCTCACGATCGCTCTCTTGCACACAATCTGTCTCTCTCTTTCTCTCTCTCTCTTTCTCTCTCTCTCTTTCCTCATCTCCAATAGATGATCTTGCTTTCGTTCTTGTGTCTCAATGAACGAAGGGACATGAGGGGGAGGATGGGATTAGAGAATTGGGCTCGATGATTGCACTCACTCTCTCACACATGCAAGTGAGAGTGTGAGTGTGTGTGTGTGTGTGTGTGTGTCACTCGGGCTCTGCAGTATTGGGTAATTAAAACTTTTCATCTGGTACTTAGTATGACATGAAAAATGACTTTCTGGCTCCGTGTATACAGATCACAGAAAGCTAACGGGCGAGACTCTCGGATGGTTTGTTGCCTCCCGGGTGCCAGGGTCCGAGACGTCTCGGACCGTGTCTTCAGAATCCTTAAGGGGGAGGGTGTGCAGCCAGAAGTCATGGTGCACATTGGCACCAACGACATAGGTAGGAAGAGGGGTGGGGAGGTCATTCAGGAGCTCAGGGAGTTAGGCTGGAAGCTAAAAGCTAGGACGGAGAGAGTCGTCATCTCTGGGTTGTTGCCGGTGCCACGTGACAGTGAGGCAAGGACTAGGGAGAGAGTGCAGTTGAACACGTGGCTGCAAGGATGGTGTAGGAGGGAGGGCTTCAGGTATTTGGACAATTGGACTGCATTCTGGGGTAGGTGGGACCTGTTCAAGCAGGACGGGTTGCACCTGAACCAGAAGGGCACCAATATCCTGGGAGGTAGGTTTGCTAGCACTCTTCTGGAGGATTTAAACTAATTTGGCAGGGGGATGGGATCCGGACTTGTAGTCCAGCAAGTAGGTTAGCTGTTTTTCAAGATGTCCAAGAATGTAGGGAGGCTGTGGAGAAGGTAGCACTGACAGGGAATAGGAAAGGAGCAGTCACCTTGTTGGGTGTTTACTCTAGGCCCCCCAATAGCAGCAGAGATGTGGAGAAACAGATTGGGAAACAGATTTTGGAAAGGTGCAGAAGCCACAGGGTAGTAGTCATGGGCGATTTCAACTTCCCAAATATAGATTGGAAGCTCTTTAGATCAAGTAGATTGGTCGGGGCGGTGTTTGTGCAGTGTGTCCAGGAAGCTTTTCTAACTCAGTATGTAGATTGTCCGACCAGAGGGGAGGCCATATTGGATTTGGTACTTGGTAACGAACCGGGACAAGTGATGGGCTTGTTAGTGGGTGAGCATTTTGGTGATGGTGACCACAGTTCTGTGACTTTCACCTTGGTTATGGAGAGAGATAGGTGCGTGCAACAGGATAGGATTTACAATTGGGGGAAGGGTAAATACGATGCTGCAAGACAAGATCTGAGGAGCATAAGTTTGGAGCATAGGCTGTCATGGAAGGATGCCGTTGAAACGTGGAACTTTTTCAAGGAACAGATACGACGTGTCCTTGACATGTATGTACCTGTCAGGCAGGAAAGAGATGGTCGTGTGAGGGACCTTGGTTGACGAGGGAGGTTGAATGTCTTGTAAAGAGGAAGAAGGAGGCTTACATAAGTTTGAGGAAACAAGGTTCAGACAGAGCCTTGGAGGGATACAGGATAGCCAGGAGGGAGCTGAAGAAAGGGATTAGGAGAACAAAGAGAGGGCATGAAAAATCTTTGGCAGGTAGGATCAAGGATAACCCCAAGGCCTTTTATGCATATGTGAGAAACATGAGAATGACAAGAACGAGGGTAGGTCCAATCAAGGACAGTATTGGGACACTGTGTATTGAGTCGGAAGAGATAGGAGAGGTCTTGAATGAGTACTTTTCTTCAGTATTTACAAATGAGAGGGACCGTATTGTTGAAGAGGAGAGTATGAAACAGACTGGAAAGCGAGAGGAGATACTTGTTAAGAAGGAAGATGTGTTGAGCATTTAGAAAAACCTGGGGATAGACAAGTCCCGGGCCTGACGGGATATATCCTAGGATTATTTGCGAAGCAAGAGAGAAAATTGCACAGCCGTTGGCAATGATCTTTTTGACTTCACTGTCAACGGGGGTGGTACCAGAGGACTGGAGAGTGGTGAATGTTGTGCCCCTGTTCAAAAAAGGGAATAGGGATAACCCCGGGAATTACAAGCCAGTTAGTCTTACTTCGGTGGTTGGCAAAGTAATGGAAAGGGCACTGAGGGATAGGATTTATGAGTATCTGGAAAGACACTGCTTGATTAGGGACAGCCAGCACAGATTTGTGAGGGGTAGGTCTTACCTTACAAGTCTTATTGGATTCTTTGAGGAGGTGTCCAAGCATGTGGATGAGGGTAGAGCAGTGGATGTAGTGTACATGCATTTTAGTAAGACATTTGATAAGGTTCCCCATGGTAGGCTTATGCGGAAAGTCAGGAGGCGTGGGATCGTTGGAAATTTGGCCAGTTGGATAGAGAACTAGCTAACCGGTTGAAGTCAGAGAGCGGTGGTAGATGGTAAATATTGAGCCTGGAGCCCAGTTACAAGTGGAGTTCCGCAGGGATCAGTTCTGAGTCCTCTGCCGTTTGTAATGTTGATTAATGACATGGAAGAGGGAGTCGAAGGGTGGGTCAGTAAATTTGTGACGATCCGAAGCTTGGTGGAGTTGTGGATAGTGAGGAGGGCTGTTGTCGGCTGCAAAGGGACTTAGATATGATGCAGAGTTGGGCTGAGGAGTGGCAGATGGAGTTCAACCCTGTTAAGTATGAGGTTGTCCATTTTGGAAGGACAAATAAGAATGCGGAGTATAGGATCAACGGTAGGGTTCTTGGTAAGGTGGAGGAGCAGAGGGATCTTGGGGTCTATGTTCATAGCTCTTTGAAAGTTGCCACTCAGGTGGATAGAGCTTGTAAGAAGGCCTATGGTGTGTTAGCGTTCATTAGCAGAGGGACTGAATTCAGGAGTCGTGAGATGATGTTGCAGCTGTACAGGACCTTGGTAAGGCCACATTTGGAGTACTGTGTGCAGTTCTGGTCGCCACATTTTCGGAAAGATGTGGAAGCTTTGGAGAGGATGCAGAGGAGATTTACCAGGATGTTGCCTGGAATGGAGAATAGGTCATACGAGGAGAGGTTGAGAGTGCTAGGCCTTTTCTCATTGGAACGGCGAAGGATGAGGGGTGACTTGATAGAGGTTTATGAGATGATCAGGGGAATAGATAGAGTAGACAGTCAGAGACTTTTTCCCCGGGTACAACAGAGTGTTACAAGGGGACATAAATTTAAGGTGAAGAGTGGAAGGTATAGGGGGATATCAGGGGTAGGTTCTTTACCCAGAGAGTGGTGGGGGCATGGAATGCGCTGCCTATGGGAGTGGCAGAGTCAGAATCATTGGTGACCTTTAAGCGGCAATTGGATACGTACATGGATAGGTGCTGAAGCTAGGATAGATGTTCGGCACAACATCGTGGGCCGAAGGGCCTGTTCTGTGCTGTATTGTTCTATGTTCTATGTTGTATTAATGCGATGGTGTCACCAAATATTTGGGGAACACCTTATCATTTGCCAATTAATCCCAAGGGATGGGAAGTGAGGAAACCTTCCTGGGATTGTACAGGGATCATGGACACCATGGACCAACTCAGAAAGGCTAACAGGTGGATGTGGCAGTTTGCAGATCCTCTGGGATTGGAGAGAGTAACAGACAGAGACACACACACTGACCAAGGGAGAGGGTTTGTGAGAAGGATATTTCGATGCAGAGATGGTAAGTAAAACATTGTCTGATTCTGAAATCTAATCAAGAAGTTTGGGGTGGTTTATATCAAGAATAACAGGTACCTGGGAGTGAGTTACCGACTGGAATCTCATCAACGGGTTTGAGGTGGTTTATATCGGATATAACAGGTACCTGGGAGTGAGTTACCGACTGGAATCTAATGAAGGGGTTTGAGGTGGTTTATATCTGGTAGAACAGGTACCTCGCAGTGAGTTTCAGACTGAAATTTAGCATGGCCAATCCACCCTAACATCACATTTTTGGATTGTGGGAGGGAAGTGAAGCCTTTTCTGCAAACACCTGCAGTTTGTGTCTGTTTGATGTTTAAACTTCCTGCACAATTCCCATGTGTCAGGAGGTCTGCGCTGGTGAATGCACCCTTCTTTGGCGATGTCACAACAACATCTCTCACCATGAGTCAGATGCCTGACCATCCAGGGACCCGGAAATTCAGGCCAGTGCAATTCTGAGCGAATCCAGCTCCTCTTTTACTGAGAAAGCAGTGTGGTGGCTGGATTGCTGTGCAGACTGATGCCAACAACACCGTTTCAATCCCTGTCCCAACTGTGCCAGTTTAGGCAGGTCTGACTCCCAGTCTTGACCCAGACACTGATGTGGGGTGGGGCTAATTATTTCTGATTGTTTTCCCTCGCTCAGATAGAGAGACAGCTATGGTCCATTCAAGGGGCAACACCTCCTTCCTTGTTAACCAACAAACCCCCCGTTTCATTTGACAATATGAGTGCAAACAAAAATGAAAAGAACAAATTAAAAAATTATTGTAAACCATTTGAGGAAAGGTCAAAATTTCATCAAAGTATGAACAACTGATTGATATTCGTGATCATTGATGCTTTATTAAGAGACTGGAAGAACAAGTTGAAGCAAGAAAAGCAACGTTCAGACTGACATTAACAGAACGACATTTGCTGTGGAGATTTTGAATTAAACTCTTCAGATACAACAGGGACAGGTGGGACTTGAACTGAGCTGCTTTCCCTGAGTCTATCCATTTCAGTATCTGTGGACATTTCACCGCACAGCTGAGGCACTCGTGCCCACTCCCTGGTATGTCAATGTGAACAGGGTTCACCTGCCCACTATCACAGTGATGTCACCCAGCCCCTGCAGGTCTGCCCATCTCATTATGGCTTTAAGTTGCTACAAGCCGTTTATAAGGCATAACAGTATTACTGAAGGTTCTGCCATCCAGATCAATACACAGTCGAAGCCAGAATACACCTCATCACCCTTATAGATTGCATTCATACATGAAGAATATAATTGCTAGATTAAGACAGTTGCACAGCCAATTAAAAGTTAGAAACCAATACAGCTTTGTATTGCTCCTTCCAAGAGTCTAGCTGTCCCAACCCAGCAATGGTTACTGGCTGGAACACATTCAGCTGCAACCCTGTCACCTCTTCAATTTGACATGGTACTGGGTTAACACCTCAGGTGCTCCAGTTTCCTCCTACATACCAAAGATATGAAAACTGGGTGGATTGACCATGCTAAATAAGTGAGCACCTGTTTGAAACCGAGGTGGGAAAACATTTTTTCTCTCAGAGAGTGACAGTCTTTGGAATTCCCTTCCTCAACAGGCAGTGGATGCAGAATCTTCAAATATTTTTAAGGCAAAAGTAGATTGATTCTTAATGACCAAGAGTGGGTGGGATTATTGGGGAAGGTGCAGGAATGTAGAGTTGATGTTAAAATCAGATCCGCTGTGATCTTCGTGGAAGGCAGAACAAACGTGAAGGGCCATGTGGCCTACATTTGTTCCTTCTTTGGATGTTCTTCCTGATGTGCGATTCTCTGTCAGGAATGTGTCGATCTGTAAATCAGCTCTTGAATATCTCAGAGCCTGAATGGTAAATTCTCTATTCATTATCTGACACAAAACATCCCACTTGGGATTTTTCATTGGCAATACCTGTGTTTATCACCCATTCCTAATTTGATGAAGGGCTGTTAAAAATCAACCACATTGTTGTGGGACTGTAAATGTGAGGTGTTGCATTTTGCTGAGGCCAATCAGTGCAGGAGCTATGCACTTAATGATAGGGCCCTGCCAGTGTTGCTGAAAGAGAGACCTTGGGGTACAAGGTCATAGTTCATTGAAGGTGGAGTCGCAGGTAGACAGGGCGGTGAAGAAGGTGTTTGAAAGGTCAGTGCATTGAGTATAGGAGTTGTGATGTCATACTCTGACAGTACAGGACATTGCTTTGGCCATTTTTATAATACTGCCATTAATCTAGTGTCCCTGCTTTCAGAAAGATGTCATTACACTTGAAAGTATGCAGAAAATACTCACAAGGATGTTGCCAGGGCTGGAGGCTTTGAGCTACAGGGAGAGGCTGAACAGGCTGGGGCTGCTTTCTTTGGAGCATCGGAGGCTGAGGGGTGATGTTAAAGTTTATAAAATCATGTAGTACATGAACAGGGTGAAGATCCGAGATCTTTTTCCCAGGTTAGGGGAGTCCAAAACTAGATGGCAAGGCGAGAGGGGAAAGATTTGAAAGGGACTCAAGGGTAGCTTTACCATGTGTGTGTAGAATGAGCTGCCAGAGCGGGGGTTGGAGGCTGGTGCAATTGGAGCATTTAAAAGGGTGGGTCCATGAAGAGGAAGGGTTTAGAGAGATATGGTCCCAATGCTGGGAAATGGGATTACATTAAATTAGGACATCTGGTCGGGATGGAAGAGTTGCAGCAAAGGATCTGTTTCCGTGCTGTCCAACTCCATGACTGTATGAATGGTCATGATTTGGAGATGCCGGTGTTGGACTGGGGTGTACACAGTTAAAAATCACACAACACCAGGTTATAATCCAACAGGTTTAATTGGAAGCACACTAGCTTTCGGAGTGACAATCACTTGATGAAGGAGCGTAGCTCCGAAAGCTAATGTGCTTCCAATTAAACCTGTTGGACTATAACCTGGTGTTGTGTGATTTTTAACTGTATGAATGGTGGTATGGTTCCAAGTCAGTGTGTTGAGTGTCTTGGAGTTGAGCTGATAGCTTAGTGAATGCCAATTCTTTTGCTTCCCCTGACTGTCTCGGTCATGGGTTGGGAAGGTTTTTCCACAGGACTCTTACTTTGGTACTGCATTGCATCTTGTCCCAGTGCCGTTGCAGACATGTTAGATGGGTCCATGACCATTGTAACATCCTGTGCCTTCAGTCATTCCTTGATGTCACATGGACTGAATCGAATTGGCTAATGGCTGATGCTCATGATGCTGTGAATCTCATGGGGGAGACCGAGATGGATCACCCACTTGGCACTTCTGGCTGAAGATATTGCAGATGCTTCAGCCTCATCTTTTGGACCTGATGGGTTGGGATCCTCCAGTCAGTGAGGTTGGAGTTAATGACGTCCTCCAATCAATGATTTAATTGCCCACCATCAGTCACAATGGAATGTGGAACGACTGTGAAGGATTAATTAACCCTGCCTATTGCGTGTTGATCTCCTACCGTTGAGCAACCCTGTGTTGTGACATTAGTAAAGTAACTCCTTGTTTGGGGAATGTTTGGTGTTATTCCATGGTAGCCCTCCTACACTGCTCATTTGACCAGATTTGATAACACCAACACAGTCAGTTTTTCTATCACGCGATGGTTCCATTAGGCATACTGCCAAGAAATGGTGGTTCGGAATTGATAAGAGTTTGATGCATCATCAATAAACATGTGTAATGTTTGTATTAATATCGAATTCGCTCCACAGTTTCAAGATAGGATCATCAAAACTTGAAAAAAACACAATAAGCATTGCAGAAACTCAGCAGGTCTGGCAGCATGTGTGGCGAGAGAAACACCATTAACATTGAGTCTAATGTGACTCATCTTCACAACATCAAAAACTGACCAATTTGACAAACCTTTGAAGTTTACAAGGGATTTGGTGTTCCACAGTGTCACTCCCGTCTGAAGGGAGCTGTAGCGTGGGAAGGGCTTCACCAAGAAACCCGTGCGATCTGTCTTGACAACATCTCCTACCTGAGGCATTGTGGGAGTTGTTTCTTCATGTGATTTATCTGTTAGTTGTGTTTGCCTTGGGTGTCTTAAAATGCATAAAAGTGGGTAAACCCCCACGACCTGATCAGATGGGCTCGAGAACTCTGTGGGAAGGCAAGGAATTGAACCCAGGTCCCTGGTGCTGGGAACCAGCAATGCCAACCGCTGAGCCACCGTGCCGCCATTTGGATGTAGTTGTGATTGCACCAGATGGGGTACAGAGGAGATTGCCCAGGATGTTGGCTGGCATGGAACAGTTCAGCGAGGACAAGAGGCTGGCTCAGTTTGGGCTGTTTTCTTTGGCAGGGAGGATTGAGGGGGGGACCTGATAGAGGTGTATAAGAGTATGAGGGACACGGACAGCCTGGATACAAAGCAATAGTTCCCTTCATCACAGGGCCAATAACAGGGGTGGTGGTGGTGGGGGGCCTCATTTTAAGGAAAATGGCAGGGGTGTTCGAGGGGATTTAGAACATTTTCACCCAGAGGGTAGAGAGAATCTGGAATGTACTACCAGAGAGGGTATTGATTTCATAATCTTTAAAAAGCACTTGGAGGAGCCATTGAAATGTCAAGGCTCTGGGTCTAATGCAGGGAAGAGGGGCTGGTGTACACAGTGGTGTTCTACTGGGAAGGCTGATGCCAAGTAGAGTCATAGAGTCAGAGAGATGTACACCTGCCAGTACCCAGCCCATATCCCTCCAAACCCTTCCTGTTCATATACCCATCCAGATGCCTTTTCAATGTTACAATTGTACCAGCCTCCACCACTTCCTCTGGCAGCTCATTCCACACACATACCACCCTCTGTGTGAAAAGGTTGCCCTTTAGGTCTCTTTTAAATCTTTCCCCTCTCAACCTAAACCGATGCTTCTCTAGTTCTGGACTCCTCCACCCCAGAGAAGAGACTTTGTCTATTTATCCTATCCATGCCCCTCATGATTATATAAACCTCTATCAGGCCACCCCTCAGCCTTCGATGCTCGATAGAAAACAGGCCGAGCCTATTCAGCCTCTCCTATAGCTCAAATCCCACATCCCTGGCAACATCTTTGTGAATCTTTTCTGAATCCTTGCAAGTTTCACAACATCCTTCTGATAGGAAGGTGACCAGAATTGCACGCAATATTCCAAAAGTGGCCTAACCAATGCCTGACGCAGAATACTCATTTAATATCTTCCCCCATCTGCTGCAGTTCCACACGTGGGCTCTCTTGCTGATCTTGATGGGACGCTGTTCTCTCCCTCGTTATCCTTTTATCCTTCATGTAGTCATAATATCTCTTTGGATTCTCCTTAACCCTGTTTGCCACAGCTATCTCATGTCCCCTTTTTGCCCTCCTGATTTCCCTCTTAAGTGTGCTCCTACTGCCTTTATACTCTTTTACAATTGACTCAATCTCTGCTGTCGACCCTGGACACGTTTCCTTCTTTTTCTATACCAAAGCCTCAATTTCTCTCATCACCCATCATTCCCTACACCTAAATCTAAAAAATGAGTTAACAGAGATGGATTTATACAGGTTTTGATCAAAGTACAACATAATTCTGCAAATGCAAATTCACCCCACATACGTATATGTATGTATGTGTGTGTGTGTCTGGTGTGGGAGTTTGTGAATGTCTGTGAGAGAGAGTGTATATGTGTGTGTGTGAATGTAAAGGCTCTAAGTCTGTTACAGGGTGCATGTGTGAGTTTGGGAGTGTGTGTGCCTGCAGTTGTGTGTGTGAGTGTCGGTGTGTAGGTGTGTCTGTATATGTATAGGAGTGCCTGTGTGTGTGTGTGTGTGTATAGGTGCGTTTGTATGTGAGTGTAGGAATGTCTGTGTGTGTGCGTGTGTGTATTGGAGTGTCTGTGTGTGTATAGGACTGCGTCTGTGTGTGTGTCTGTGTTTGTGTATATATACGAGTGTCTGTGTGTGTATAGGTGTGTCTGTCTGTGCGTGTATGTGTGTACGACTGTCTGTGTTTGTATAGGTGTGTGTACACGACTGCCTGGGTGTGTGCGTGTATATATACCAGTGTCTGTGTGTGTCTCAGTTTACGTATGTGTGTTTGTGTGTGTGTGTGTATAAATGTGTGTGTGTGTGTGTGTGTGTGTGTGTGTGCGTGTGTGTGTGTGTGTGTGTGTATACTGTGCCATGGTGGTCACCCGGAGTGTGACATGAACCCAAGGTCCCAGTTGAGGCCCACCCCATGGGAACAGAACTTACCTATTGACCACTTTTCGCTGCTGCCTGTCCCAAAGTCCAACTTCAAGGATGGTCACCCGAAGGTCCAAGGTCAAATGTCCTGGACACTGAAGTGTTCCTCAACTGGGAGGGAACCCTCCTGTCTGTTGATTGTTGTGCGGTGCCCATTCATCCATTGCCGTAGACTCTGCTCGGTCTCCCCAATGTACCATGCCTCAGGACATCCCTGCCTGCAGTGTATAAGATAGACAACGTTGGCTGAGTCACATGTGTACCGTAATGATCTCCTCAGGAGATAGACACGTGCTGCAACCAACAGGGTACCCTTCGTTGTCCAGTACTTCCCAGGAACCGAGAAACTACACCATGTTCTTCGCGACCTGCAACACATTATCAATGAGGATGAGCGCCTCACCAAGACCTTCCCCACACCTCCACTTCTCACCTTTAAACAACCGCCAAACCTCAAACAGTCATTGTTTGTAGCAAACTGCCCAGCTTTCAGGGCAACTCCATACCACCCTGTCACGGTCGGCGCTGCAAGACGTGTCAGAGTGTGGACATGGATACCATCATTACGCGTGGGACACCTCCCACTATGTACGCGGCAGGTACTCATGTGACTCAGCCAACGTTGTCTATCTTATACACTGCAGGCAGGGATGCCCCGAGGCATGGTACATTGGGGAGACCGAGCAGAGGCTACGGCAACGGATGAATGGACACCACAAAACAATCAACAGACAGGAGTGATCCCTCCCAGTTGGAGAACACGTCAGTGATCCACAACATTGACCTTGAACCTTCAGGTGAACATCCTCCAAGGCGGACTTGGGGACAGGCAGCAGCGAAAAGTGGCCAAGCAGAGCTGATAGCTAAGTTCGGTTCCCAAAGTGAGGGCCTCAACCGGGACCTTGGGTTCATGTCACACTGCAGCTGACCACCATTGTACTATATACACACACACACACACACACACTCACACACACACACACACTCACTCCTATGCACGTGCAGACACACCTACACACAGACATGCACACAGACACTTACACACACTCCTGCAGGCACACACACTCCCGAACTCACACATGCACCCTCTCATAGACATAGACCCCTTTTGCACTCACACACATATGTATACTATCTCTCATAGACACTCAAAAGACCCCACCCCAGACACACACACGCACACACACAAACCCACATACAGATGTACACATATACGTTTGTGGGGTGAATTTGTACTTGCAGAGTTACATTGTACTTTGCTCAAAAACTGCATTAATCCATGTAAGACTCTGTTAACTCATTTCTTTGATTAGAATCAGTCGAAATATTATGGCACAGACAAAAGAACACAGGGGGCTAACACCTACAACATCTGATCTGGCCTGACACCAATTGTTACAGTTTACCTGAGAATGAAATTTTAGAAAGAGTTTTGTGATTTACATAAGAAACAAGTGAAACTATCATGGTCATTCGAACAGATGAGAGACTTAACAATCAAGATATTTTCCCAATCTATAATGTCAGTTACATCACACTGTAATCTTTTGCTATAAATTCTGTGTTTACAATTGTGTACTCCACAACCACCTGATGAAGGAGCAGCGCTCAGAAAGCTAGTGCTTCCAAATAAACCTGTTGGACTATAACCTGGTGTTGTGTGAGTTGTAACTCAGTCTCAGAGTGATCTCTTTCCTCCTCACTAATTCCCTGGATCCTCCCCAAAACTACTCGTTTCAACCCTCCTGAGCAGCTCTCACGAATCTCCCTGCTCCTACATTAGTCCCCTAGAAGACAAAATCTTTGAGATTAATTTATGAAGCAAAGTTTAATTAACTTATTACAAAGAAAATTTACTTGAGAAGACAGATGTCAGTGACTCTGTGTATCCCAAATCCCTTGTAAACCTCACAAGGCTGTCAAATTGGACAGTTTTTGATGTCGTGAAGATGTGCCACATTAGACTCAATGTTAACGGTGTTTCTCTCTCCACACGTGCTGCCAGACCTGCTGAGTTTCGGTAATGCTTATTGTGTTTGTTTCAAGTTTTGATGATTTTATCTTGAAACTGTGGAGAGATTTTGATATTAATATGAACATTACACATCTATATCACTGGTGCATAAAATTCTTAAAAATTCCTTACCACCATTTCTTCAGATTGTTTGTTCTTTTCGTCCAGAATTTCAATCAATTTTTTTAACCTCAAATCCCTCAGGAGCCAATTGCAGGTCATTCTGTGATAATGTGTGTTTCATCAACGTGAATTTGCTGTAACACGATTGAAAAATTGGGGACACTTTTGACAATGTGAACTTTGAAAATGTGTGTTGGCTGCAACATGATTGGCCCCAACACGTTAAGTGCTGTTCCTGAAGCGTGATTTTACTGTAACATGGAGTTGCACATGAATGGAGTGCAAGTTTATAGCTCTTGAAAGTGGAGTCACAGGTAGATAGGATAGTGAAGAAGGCGTTTGGTATGCTTTCCTTTATTGGTCACAGCATCAAGTGTAGGAGTTGGGAGGTCAGGTTGCGGCTGTACAGGACATTGGTTCGGCCACTTTTGGAATATTGTGTGCAATTCTGGTCTCCCTCCTATCGGAAGGATGTTGTGAATCTTGAAAGGGATCAGAATGGATTTACAGGGATGTTGTCAGGGTTGGATGATTTGAGCTATAGGGAGAGACTGAATAGGCTGGGGCTGTTTTCCCTGGAGCGTCAGAGGCGGGGGGAGACCTTATAGAGTTTTATAAAATCATGAGAGTCATGGATAGGATAAACAGACAAAGTCTTTTCCCTGTGGTGGGGGAGCTCGAAACTAGGGGGCACCGGTTCAGGATAAGTGGGGAAAGATTTAAAAGGGACCTAAGGGGCAACGTTTTTTGTGCAGAGTGTGGTGTGTGCATGGAATGAGCCAGAGGAACAGATGGAAGCTGGTAAAATTACAACATTTAAAAGGCATCTTGATGGCTACATCAATAGGAAGGGTTTAGTGGGATAAGGGCCAGGCACTGGCAAATGGGAGTAGGTTAGGTAGAATATCTGGTTGACATGGACGAGTTGGAGCGAAGGGTCTGATTCCGTGCTGTATATCTCTGTGACGAATGCAATCATCATGTTACAGAAGAACTGGTTGTGTTGGTGTTATCAAATCAGGTAAAATGTGAAGTGTAGGAGGGCTACCACAGAGAAATACCAAACATACTCAAAACTCGGAGTTTAACTAATGTCACAACAAAGGGTTGATCGACTGTGGGAATTCAACTTGCAATAGGCAGGGATAAATAATCCTACACAGCCATTCCACATTGGGTTGTGATGGGTGGGGGACAATTAAATCATTAATTGGGGAGGTCCCACACTAGGGTCTCAGAGCCTGACTGTAGCCCCCTCCTGACACACACTGGGCTGGGAAGAGAGGGGGATATCTGCTGAGGATCTGTCGGGATTTTCCTACTGTATGTGTGGTTCCCAGAATCAAACTCTCTGTCTCTGTCCCTCGCTGTCTCTCTCTCTCTCTCTCTCTCTCCCTCACTGTCTCTGTCTCTCCCTCTCCCTCACTGTCTCTGTTTCCCTCTCACTGTCTCTCTCTCTCCTTCGCTGTCTTTCTCTCTCTCTCTCTCGCTGTCTCTCTTTCCTTCACTGTCTCTCTCTCCGTCTTCTCTCTCTAGCTCGCTCGTCTCCCTCTCTCTCTTTTGCTGTCTCTCTCTCTCTCTCTTTCTGTCTCTTCTCTCTCTCTCACACACACACTCTCTCTCTCGCTGTCTCACTCTCTCTCTCTCTCTCTGGTTCTGGCTCTGGGCTGATGATTCCTCGGGGCAGAAATGATTTGATTCCCTCTGTCTCTGCACCGTCCTGAATTTCAGCTCCTGGATCTAATCCCCTCCTCGGGGCGGGGGGAACAGACTGAGAGGGAAATAAGAATCGATTTGAAATAAAATACAGTAGCGACACCAAGAGCACAGCAAGATCCCACTGCTCTCTGCCTTCCCCAGTCTCCCACTTTACCCTGCGATACTGGGTCAGTTTAATTACTGCATCATTAATGCATTGCAGAACATCAAGCAACATCGAAATACAAAGAAATCACTAAAGAGCAATTGACCCGAGGCTAGAAACACACAGCAAGATCCCACAAGCAGCAGTGTGAGCACAGATAGATCATCTGTGTTCCTGACCCTGGTTAAGGGTTCGATCCTGTCTCCATGATGACAGAAGGACCAATCCTACTGTTTGACAAATCCCAAACATTACCTCCGTCTTCTCCGTTCCTCCTCTCCCTCTCTCTATTCCCCCGCTCTCTCTGTTTCCCCTCTCTCTGTTCCCCCCCAACTCTCTATCTTCCACCTCCCCGTTGTCCCCTCTCCTCTGTTCCCCCCAATCCCCCCCTCTCTCTCTCTCTCTCTCTCTCTCTGCTTCCCCTCTCTCTCTGTTCCCCCCCCCACCTCTCTCTCTCTGTTCCACCACCTCCCCGTTGTCCCCTCACTCTCGTTCCCGCTCTCTCTGTTTCCCCCCCCCTCTCTCTATTCCCCCCCTCTCTATTCCCCCTCTGGCTCTGTTCCCCCCTGTTTCTGTGTTCCTCGCTCTCTCTGTTCCCCCTCTCTGTTGCCCCACTGGCACTCTGTCCATCTCTGATAACTCTCTCTGATTAATCCTGCACACTGTAATCTTTATTCCTCCACACCCCTCCCCCCGCCCTCTCCCCACTTTAAATAATGACGGGGTAAAAACAAGGGCTGCAGATGCTGGAAACCAGAGTCCAGATTAGAGTGGTGCTGGAAAAGCACAGCAGGTCAGGCAGACTCCGAGGAGCAGGAAAGTCAATGTTTAGGGGCAAAAGCCCTTCGTCAGGAATAGAGGCAGAGTGCCTGCAGGGTGGAGAGATAAATGAGAGGAGGGTGGGGGTGGGGAGAAAGTAGCATAGAGTACAATAGGTGAGTGGGGGTAGGGATGGAGGTGATAGGTCAGGGAGGAGGTTGGAAGGTACAAAGAGTACAATGGGTGAATGGGGATGGGAAGGAGGTGATAGGTCAGGGAGGAGGGTGGAGCAGATAGGTGGGAAGGGATAGCAGGTAGGACAGGTCATGGGGACAGTGCTGAGCTGGAAGTTTGGAACTGGGGTGAGGTGGGGGAGGGGTAATGAGGAAACTGGTGAAGTCCACATTGATGCCCTGGGGTTGAAGTGTTCTGAGGCGGAAGATGAGGTGTTCTTCCTCCAGGTGTTGGGTGGTGAGGGAGCGGCGGTGAAGGAGGCCCAGGACCTCCATGTTCTTGGCTGAGTGGGAGGGGGAGGTGAATATAAAAGCACCGTTGTGCTACTGAGATGTGGGCGGCACGGTGGCACAGTGGTTAGCACTGCTGGCTGCAGCGCCAGAGACCCGGGTTCAATTCCCGCCTGAGGCGACTGACTGTGTGGAGTTTGCACGTTCTCCCCGTGTCTGCGTGGGTTTCCTCCGGGTGCTCCCGGTTCCTCCCACAGATGTGCAGATACGGCTGAGGTGGAAGAATTGGAATACGGGATGGCATTTTTGCAGGAGGTAGGGTGGGAAGAGGTATAAGCCAGGCAGCTGTGGAGTCGGTGGGTTTGTAAAAAATGTCGGTGTCAAGCCATTCCTGATGATTCCTGATGAAGGGCTTATGCCCGAAACGTCGAATTCCTGTTCCTTGGATGCTGCCTGACCTGCTGCGCTTTTCCAGCAACACATTTTTCAGCTATCACCTCCATCCCCACCCCCACTCACCTATTGTACTCTATGCTACTTTCTCCCCACCCCCCACCCTCCTCTCATTTATCTCTCCACCCTGCAGGCACTCTGCCTCTATTCCTGATGAAGGGCTTTTGCCTGAAACGTTGACTTTCTTGCTCCTCAGATGCTGCCTGACCTGCTGTGCTTTTCCAGCACCACTCTAATTATTAAATAGTGACAGCTCATTTTGTTGTGTGTGGGTCGGTTTTATTTGTTTGAAAACTCTACAAAAGAAACCTGGAGAGACAGACAGAGACCCCCCTCCCAGATACACAGTGAATTGAATTGAAATGGCCATCCTGTATGTATTTCTGTGATTACACATTTTATCCCCCTGGCCTATACACCTCTCACATCACTCTGACATGAGAACAGGTCTTTGGAGAGAGTTTCCCATTGAAGGTTTCAATTCCCTCCTCAGGGAATCCTGCCCCCCAGATCCTGGGGATTAACCTGTTTGTGTCACAATCCCGAGTCCTCGGTTACTTTAACCCCAGGCTTCAACCCGTTTTTAAACCATGAACCTTCCACTGGGACAGTCAGCTCTCTCCCTCTCTCTCACACTCTCACTCACTCCTCCCCACCCTCCCTCTCCTCGTTCCCCCTCTCTCTGCCCCTATCTACGTTTCCATCTCTGCTCAGCTTTCTCCAGCTCTCGAGAATTGATCTATGTCTCTCCCACACCCCCTCTGTCCTCTCTCCACCCCAACCCCCACCCGTCCCTTCTCCCCCCCCTCCCATGCTCACCATTCCCCCTCCGTTCTGACAGAAATGCCCTGTCCTCTCCTCCCTCCCTCCCTCACATTTAAAGTGGGTTCCCATCTCCTTTTCCTGTAGCCATTAACCAGGTCAATACCACATTCTGAGGGGAGAGGAGGAGAGGATGGGTGGGGGGGTGGGGTGAGTGAGGTCTGTCTTGGGGGAAAGGGGGAAGATACACCCCCTCCCACTGTCAGACCATCAGCAAACAGAGCCCGGGCTCTGTCCACAGGCTGCTCTGATGTGTAAGGGGGACCCACAGGCAGAGGGGTGCACAGCAAGATCCCACAGCAGCTGGTGTGGCACCCCGGGTATTTCACCTTCTTTGTCCCACGTCAGAACACTCCACCACATCCCCAGGAACAACCCCTCATAAACACGTTACCTCCCCCATGTACTTCTCACACAGCACGATCCCAATAGTGCCAGCAATTTCACAATTCAGTTTGTGACTGCGGGTCTCCCTGACTCGCTCTCCCGCCCGTCCCTCTCTCCTGGTCCTGTCTCACTCTGTGTCACCACATCCCCTTCTCTGTGTCCCAATCTCCCCCTCTTCTCTCTGTGTCACCATCTCCCCCCCTCTCTTTCGCTCTGAGTCACCATCTCCCCCCTCTCCCCCTCTCTCTCTCTCTCTGTGTCACCATCTCCCCTCTCCCTCTCTGTGTCACCGTCTCCCCCTCTCTCTGTGTCACCATCTTCCCCTTCTCTCTCTCTCTGTCACCATCTCTGTCCTCTCTCTGTGTCGCCTTCTCCCTCTGTCT